>NC_140978.1:9937816-9940316 GCF_056783735.1 Eptatretus burgeri
AAACACCACATAAAACAAGTCCTGGAGAGGGTCTGCAATCTCTGATTGCTCTTTTCTTGTTTATTTCTTGTGACCGTTATAAATTGCATACTGATTGATCAATGCAAAGTCAGTCTTGCTTTCATGTACATCCCACTTAATTGATGATCATCGATTGTATTTCTCATATAAAACACAAATGTGTGCAACATTGTGACGCTTACTTCAGTATTGATATCTTTGCAATGAGTGATGTGTGACCCTAAGCCAGGTACCTCATCGCTAATCTAAGAATGACATCAAGGATCCATAAATGCTTTGAATTTGAGTGAAGAAATTGTTTCCAGACACATTCTTTTGTCGGATGCCCTCCCATTTTGCCTTATTAATCTCGTGTAATCGTTATTTCTGATCTCGATTGTCGATGGCCATCCTCCCAATCTCGTTGACACAAAGGCGATGAAAATGCCTGAGAGAAATAGGAGCCACATCTTTTCATGGCATTTTTGAAGACTTGGAATAATAAACGCTGATATTTTATGCCCACATCAGATGCACACATTCTCACCTGCTTTTTTTTTCTTCTCGATGAATTTTCTGCATCCACACTACTCCTTAGCTAGTTATAACATAATTTCTCACCAGCTTCTCTGGTTCGGCCTAGTCGTGAGCCACCATGGTGCTGTGTGATTAACTACAATATTATTCCACGCAGAATGCAATCAGCTCTCCCGACATTGTAGATTTATCGCTTAAGGAAAAACGCCTTCCCCCTTTCCCCCTAACCCGTCTTCCATCTTTTGCTCACTTTCCCTCCACCCATTTCCCAACCCCTGTGCATTGCATATCACACCACCATTGAACAGCTCACCCCCCCAGCCCCCGTACCCCTCTTTCATCCCTTCCAGTGACGAGCCGTCCCTCGCCATCCCTCCCTTGTCATCCACCCTCGTTTGGCCGGCCGATCAATGCTGGCCTAGGCAAAGGTGGTTGGATGAGGTGGCAGGGTAATTGGGGAAAGACAGATGCCTCGGGGCACTGCTGATCAATACCAAGCCAGCCCCCTTTTCACAGCAAACATAAAGCTGGCTGTTTGCACACGATGGCGCTCAGCCTTCTTCTGCACAGGCGCCTTTGCTCCTGCACCCGCCACTGCCTTGGGGCACTCCGCCTCTTGCTGAGTGGCCAATGTAGAATTCGCTGGCATTCCCACATGCAGGGCAAGCAACGATCATGTTTCTCTGCGGCCTATAAGCCGAGGTAGCCTTCCAGCAGAGTCTTCAGGAAATTGGTAGCGTTTGGCACTGCAGGAGCATCACATAACCTCAGAAACACTGTTTAAGAGGGTCGCTCACGTATTCCAGTGTATGCACTGGCTGTATTGCTTTTGTCATCTCCCTACACTGGTTAAGCATTGAGCAGGCGTCTTTGAAGTCAATTTTAACATCTCATATTATGTGCTCTATGCCACGATAAAAAAATTTTTGGGATCGTCAGACAGTTATTTCGCTCCTTTTAATCTTATAATGCACTTGTGTTTTATGGGGTACTCTTACCAATGTGGTGAATTTTTTTTTTCCATTCTTCCTCTGCACCTCTGTACCACTTCCATGTCCAGCATTCCCCCTTAGTTACTCCCATCTTTCTTCCTATATATATCAGAATAACACTGTACTTTGGAATCACTTGGAATTATATGTTTAAACCTAATTATCTGTCAAACTGACTTAGCTGCAGCTCTTGATGTTGATCATACCTGAATGGTTATATCGCAGCGGCTTTGAATTTGGATTTAATTCCGCTTTTATTCTTTCATATAGTTCACGGTTGAGTCGGCTGCTCATCATAAACCAGGCATAAAATTCGCTTTCTTTTATTCACATACAAATGTGCTTTCCTGAAGAATGTTCCTTCATTTTGATTTATTATCGCAGAACCACAAATGAACTGAGAAGTCGTACGTAGGTGTTTAAGAAGCAGACGGATATGTTCCAAAAGGTATCCACCTGTCTTTGGGGGACCACTTAAACAAAAATAGAATGTTGTCTGACTTTGATATTAGGGATTCCCTAGTTGGCAGCCTGGCTGAATGTGAATCAATGTAGTATTGCCTTGGAAACAGATTCTTTGGCCTCAGAGAGGGGGAAAACTGTGTGTGTGTGTGTGTGTGTGTGTTTTTGGTGAAAAAAACCCAAAAAGTATCTCAAAATAGTAGTCATGAAATAATCATCATCGGCGCTGAAAACATCTGTTTTTATTCTGATAGTTTACTAAGGTGCTATATTTTTGTCCTAAGAAATCTTGACAGCATGCTGCCTGGTCTCGCCAACCTATTTATTTCCTCCTTCAGCATCCCCCCCCTCGCATGCCCCCCCCCACGCTCCCTTTTCCTTTTTCCAACTCGTGGTGTGCATGGCCCGCTGAGCGCCCGACCCTCCATTCTAGCGACACCTCACTTCATCAGCGGCCAGGCGTCTGCCCATTGAGACTCGCCAGGCATGAAATTAAAGTCACGATTCCA
>NC_140978.1:9945316-9957816 GCF_056783735.1 Eptatretus burgeri
TTCAGTAGCTGATTAAGCTCATGGCTCTGCAAGACAAATTTCTGTAATGCAAGTACTTCTTTTTTAATTCCTGCCGAATTCTTTACTTTTTTCTTCTTCTTCTTGCTTCCACAGCCAAATACCGAAGGCATTATATTTTTGTGTTGTCCATCTGGCTGTCCGTTATCAGTTATTTGTTAATAGGACAACTTGTAAACCACTGAAGGGATTTCAACCAAACTTGGTACAAGTATCGACTGTAATACAATCATGAACTGATTCAATTATGGGTTCAACGGGTCAAAGGTCACATGCCCTGTAATGTAATAATTTTGTAGACCATAACTCGAGTTAAAAGCGTCTGATGTCTCTCTCCTGATTATCTCTTTTATTTCTCTGTCTCTCCCTCTCCCTCTCCTTCTCATGTGACCTTTACTTTTTCATGTGACCTTTGTATGAGACTAGCAAATACCACCCATCTCTTCGCTGACAGGAATATTAAAGGAGGGGGGGGGGAGAGGAGGAGAGAGAGAGAGGGGGTGGAGGGGAAAGGGGAGAGGAGGGAGGGGGGAGTGAGGAATGGTTTGGGAGCGAGGAGGGAGGGAGAGTGACGAGGGGATGGGGGAAGGGAAAGCAGACGTGTGGTGGAGCATCATTTACGATTCATACTGTCTCGTCAAAATGATTCTGCATGGAATAACAGTGAAGATGGAAACAAAATAACATCTGAAATCTATTTTCTACCAGTCATACTACCGCCTGGAGACAAACACCGCCCGGATACTTCTGGAGACAAATTCCCATCCAGACAAAAAACACTGCCCGGACATGTTCAGAGATAAATACTACCCGAACACGTCCGGAGACAAACACCGTCTGGAGACAAACACAGACACGTTTGGAGAAATTAGCGCCCGGACATGTCCAGAGACAAACAGACATGGCTCGGACAGGTCTGGAGACAAACAACGCCCGGACACGTTTGGAGACAAACGCCGCTCAGACACGTCTGGAGACAGAGAGAGGGGGGGGGTGGGGGGGTTGGGGAAGTGGATTTCGTGGAGAGAAAATGTTATGCTTTATGATACACACACACACACACACACACACACACACACACACACACACACACACACACACACACACACACACACACACACACACACACACACACACACACACACACACACACACACACACACACACACACACACACACACACACGCACGCACGCACTTTTATTAGTGCTTGGCCGATGTCAGCAATTTTTCGGGAATCGGCAGAATGGAGTTAGTGTGATTACTGACTACAGTACGGACTGTATACAACCCAAAAACCTTGAGTAGCTTTCACCGTTGTTTCGGGGGAATTTCAATGAACAAATTGTTTCGAGGAGATGTGCATAAACATTAATTTTTATAAACAGCTGCGTGTGACAGGTGGAAAAAAACCATTTCGCTCGGTAATTTAAAAAACACGTTAATCCTGCAAACAGCTCAGAAATTGGGTGTTCTCAAATATATTTTTCTTTGAAACTCACACCGAGAAACCATATAACCTTAGTAATGCATGCTTGATAACCAATTGCTTTCAAAACAGTCACAAGGACAAATGAAAATATGATAATACCTCCCTCCATAAGATACGGGATTAAATTTGCCACCACAGCACCCGTAACAGGCAATGCATGCCCACACACCTGCTGAGAGTCGCTACAGATACAAATCTTCGAATATTTACCACGTTTTGTGTGTGCTGTATGTGTACCTCTACCTTATATAGCAATGGCTGATTGTACATCCTGATCGGGACATGATCTGTACCACTATTGACTGTAGGGCGCTCGGGAAGTGGCTTAATCACTCAAGCAAGCACTCCATTGGAACGCCTGGCTTGGCAAGCGTTTACCAATTGCCGTCGATAAAACCATGCACCCAGAAATGCCCAAGCAATATCCAAATTGGACAAATGATCACCTTTTTTTAGCAGTCGGAGCTTCTGCCTCGTTCAATTCTGGACCTTGAATTTTTTCATTTGGCTTCGCTTAAGAGATTCTTGAGGTTATGACATGTGTGGAAATGAAAGCCACGAACATTGGCGTCTCTTGGTGTTTATAAACATTGCAGTGTATCCATTGATTCATAGGTATCGATAAAATGAGTGAGGAGAGTGAAAAAATAACGTTATCGTTCATAAATTGTTGCAGCCTGTTCCAAGTCAAGGCATGGTTGAACAGGCCAAAAAAACATGGTGGCTTCAGACCCCAGCGAGGTAACCCAGGATATGCCTTCAGACCCCATAGAGAGTGAGGTGGCCAAGGATGTGCCTGATAAAGGATATAATTAAATATGGCCGTTAATTATCCTCAAAAAGAGTGTTTTAATGAACGCAAACACACGATTTTCTCTCATGAACTTCTTTTGAGTTCCCTTCGTGTGCATGTGAAGTTTCAGGCTGCTATGTTTCATGGTTTTGTAGTTATGGAGGTGACACACACTGACATTTATTCGTTTTGATAAAATGTAAGTGGGTGGACATCTAATGGGGCAACAGCATGTCCATCGACATATTTACGTCAAATTCTATTTTCTATTTTCTAATAAAATTAGTTGGTCATAATGCACAGAAAAATATACCAAGCTAAACCCTCCATGCCTCGATCAAGCCATAATTGTATCCATGGATATTTTACGAAAACTAATCATGCGAGTTATTGCTGAGGTTTGAAATTAAAGATCAGCAATTTTTGTGGGCAATGGTTTTTATGCCTGCAAATCTTTGTAGAATTGGCAGAGGAGCTCAGATACGGGAACTAAGTACTGATGAAAAGTGTGTTTCTTATCCGAACAAGCTTGACCTCGCTGTCGATCCTGGGAGCAGCATGCGCTTTTGCTCTAATCCTTCATAATCCAGGCTGTCGATGTTTGGTTCACCCTGTGGATCAACCACAAAACTGCTGTTGCTGTGCATTATGATCCATGGCCTCGTACAGGGTGGTACATTGCACTCTGATCTTGGCCTTGCTAATGAAACTGGGACCTGTCTCTATCAGATGTTCATGGGACATTGGTCTCTGGATGTTTAGAGTAATTTTTTTGTAAAGTATCATCATTATCAATCAAATTAAAAGTGACGGAGAGGGGGGAGATAAGAGAAAATAATAATGGATATAATATTATGGCTTTGGTATGGAGATGTAAACCAGGAGTGGGTTGTGGAAGATGAATGTGAATGTGAGTGTCTTTGTTCGGTTGGATAGCAGCAGAGAGCAGAAAGTATGACACCTTATTTTAGGTGGTGTAAGACCGAGCTGTCACGATATTTTGTGTGTGGTGAAATAACAGCGGGTTCTTTCCCTTGGTTTCATGAGATTTCATGGCCTTAATTTCTGTCAATTCCACCATCTCCTTGCATACAGCCATACAACATGGCACTGCAGTGAAATGACTTGTATGTTCTGAAGAGCTAGCTTACAAATGCCAAGAAAAATCTTGGCACTACGGAGTATTCCTAAGCAACGTAAGGAAACCAACATGGAAATTTCCATGGTCAGCTTGAGATAGGCAATGACTGATAGTGAGGCCATATAGCTCCAAAGACCGCACCTCTGTCAGCGGTTAATCACAGAAAAGGATTTTTTCATTTAAACTTGATGGAGAGTGTGTGAAAACTGTCAGCATTGAACGTCACTTTTGTGGTGTTGACCAGTTTCTGATTTTCATTGCTGCATGAAGGGATGAGAGCTGCTGCATTGTCACTCGCTTTACAGAGTGAGGAATGAGAAACTCTATGATGGATTTGAAAAATGATAATTATAATTATTTTAAAGAAGTGTTATCAGTCAGTCTTGTAAACCAAGAATGAGTGTCAATTCCACCACCTGTTGCTTTTAAAGACCAAGACTCCAGAAATGTCATGCAGTGTAATGTAATGCTTCAAAGGGAACCCAAACACTCAGACTGCCTCAATGCTTATCTATCTCTTGATACCCCACAAAATTGACACGATGTGTCGTTTTCTGATTTGCGATTTATAAGGCAGGTAATTTTGCCATTAAAAGTCAAAATCATCTTATTCATGCTTACGCCATGACGTCACACTCAGATGTCAATCGCCATATTCAGACTGTCTTCGGGTAACGTCGCGGTATGATTTAACTCAAACAGTGAATACCTTTTGATTTTCCACAAATATGCTCAGCCAATGCATCCTTGGTGCTTGCATAGTAATACAAACCGAGTTGGTTGCATGCTCCTCCAATGACCAAAAGACTTTAAGTGTGCAAAATATTGGACGTGGGTTGTCCGAAATACCCGAATGTGGATCGGGCTGACAAAATGCTCGCTTTTGTGCTTGGATAATTTTCCAGAGCACTGTTATGAAACAACAGAGATGGCTCGATCTTGTGGTTATCCACCACAATTGAGAAAGGATGCATCCCCACGATTAAGCGAAAGAAACAGCCGTTGCTCGAAACTGTAAGACCATCTCTACCTAGGCTACCAGCACATGTACACAGATGATTTGAGCAGTGAATCAAACACCTCACCATCGCCCACACAATACCCACCACCACAATAACACTACTCCCCCCTTCACGGGGGTGGGACATCAATATGGACATGGCAGAGAAATGACGGTGGGACATGGCACAGACACGACAAGGCACGATCACAGACACAAATGGCGTCCCAGGAAAGTATGAAACGGGATTATCCGATAACATATGGGATTACCTGGTCAGCCTGCGATGGTGGGACAAAGCATTCATTGCCAATTTTGTCAGTGGTGTCCGAGTGTGCCTGGGTGGTGTCTGTGCTGTGTCCGTGCTGTGTTGTGTCCTGCCATGTCATGCTATGCTGCCATGTCCTGCCATGTCACATTTTGTCGTGTCCTGTCATGTCATGCTGTGCTGTCGTGTCCTGCCATGTCGTGCTGTGTTGTCGTGTCCTGCCATTTCGTGCTGTGCTGACGTGTCCTGCCATGTCGTGCTGTGCTGTCGCGTCCTGCCATGTCGTGCTGTGCTGTCATGTCCTGCCATGTCATGTTGTGTCGTGTCCTGCCATGTCGTGCTGTGTCATGTCCTGCCATGTCATGTCTGTTTTGTGTCCGTGTCGTGCTGTGTTTGTGCCATGTCCGTGCCATGTTTTTGCTGGAGTAATACAACAGATTTATTAATTGATACAAAATCCCTTATATACCGTCAATTGAACAGAAAAACAAAACCTCCCAATCTGAAGTGAATATGCAACCGGCATTTTTTATCTTCACTTAACACCTACATTGTCACCATCTTCGTCTGAATCGCTTTGCATAAGGCTCAAAACGATACGGCTCTATAATCCCCCCCGAAAGCGTTTCCATCGCTAATTTTGTCTCCAAAAAAAATGACCGTTTTTATAGCCATTTTTCCCTGCTGTGCAAGGGTTGGGCTTTTTCTTGAGGCAATGTTTTATGGCCGGATGCCCTTCCTGACGCCAACCCTGGTCGCCTCTTACGACACACAGGGATATGGTACACCTATTCTAACCGGGGCATACACCGGGACCAGTACACTGGTACTCATTTCGACGACCTCGGAAGGATGACAGGCTGAGTCAACCCCCTGGTGTTAATTCAGCAGCCAACGGGGCTTGAACTCAGGACCCTAGGATCCCAAGCCACCACCCTAACCACTAAGCCAACAATTTTGTATCCAAAAGTTTCTTCAAAATCCCACTGATCAGTTTCAACATACTGAGAACCTTCAGAGTTGCTAATGATGGTGGAATCATTATCGGAATCCGAGCTCGAAATGCACTGTTTCTCTATGTGAGCTGTGATTTGAATCAAGGTGGGTTCTGAGTGTGACGTCACTGGTGAAAATCGAAAATTGACACCCGAGGGCTTTTTTCGACACTTTGTGATTGTCAAAAAAAATGAAAAAATTATTTTCCTTTCAAATTCGACCATGGTTAATGATTTTCAATGGTTTTCAGAAGAAAAAAAAATTGTGTTTTAGTTCCCCCTTTAAGTCCATTTCGGAAATCTTCTATTTAGACAAAGACAGATGCAGAATGATTAACCAATTGCTGGCAAAGCGGATTTGTATGATCGTGTGAATTGCGAAGAAAGGCATCACTGTGACTTCTCCTGCTAAATGGTTGTTATTTTCCCTGTGACATCTACCACTTCATAAAGCTTCCAGGACTGAATTACCACATGACAAGCATATAGCTTAGATCATTGTTAAAGTTGCTGAAGCACACACCCTGACGAAGGACAAAATTTCGGCAAGACTCGAAGTTAGTTTAATAAGGAGCTGTATTTATCACTCGAGGGCATGGTGAAAGTGGTTCTGTGAATAATAATAATCACACTGATTGAGGTTGAAAGTGAAAACCCTCCAAAAGCTATGTTAGGTACGCAGCGTGTGTGTTCTTTACATGAAAGATGATGGTCAGATTCAAATTTTGCTGAAGACCTTGCTGAAAATGCAGGTGAGAATGTTTCCTCGAGAACAGGACGATGGATATTCACATGAAAGAGACTCTTGGATGTATTGTTGCTCATAAACCAGAGCTGAGATATAACCAAACCAAAAGCATGAAATTGGCATCTGACCATGACAACTGAGCAAGGTGGCAGAAGTGTTCTTTTATAGACAACTCCAAGTTGGAGTTTTGTTTAGCAATGGAGAGAGCACTTTCATAGTCGATGTGCAACATGTACAGTGAACTATTGTGAATGATCATTCCCAGTTTCGGGCTGCATTTTTTGCCAATAGTGTCAGTGATCGACACTAAATTGATGGCAAAGCAGTTAATTTGTCTTGACATACTTTCCAGAACATAACTTGCCAGGAAGGGATTAATTTTGCTGCCAGAGAACAATCATAAGCTCAAAGTGAATGTGGTATTACTATTTTGACAGTAAAGATGCTTAATAAGCCCACACAACTATGGCCTGGTCTGCATAAAGTCCAGGTACGAGCATTCTTGAGGTTGTTTATGCTTGTATTGAAACTGAAGCTAAAATGACAATTATGCAATTGAGCTACATCGTGGTTGAGCAACAACAGGACATCTAGAGCAGTATTCCACAATTGTATGTTGATATCTTGCATTTCAAAGGCGCAGTGTTTTGTTTATAGCAAAGGACTTGCATGCAAAACACTAGTGCATTCTACAGGATGATATTACAGAGAAAATTGACAACTGCATCCTCATTTATCATTTCTTGACAGATGCTGAACAGGGTTTGATGGCATTTAACAAATAAGTACGAGACGATTCTTATTTATTTATTTGGGATCACAATTCATTGCTATGTTTGAGAAAAGCTTGGTGTACATCTACGCCTTTTATGATTTCCAGGGGGGAGGAGGTAAATTGAGGAGACAGGGTTAAGGAAAGTAGATTGGTGAAAAACTTGTGGAAGGGGGTGGGGGGGGGGACAAGAACGCAGTAAGCAGAAAATACATTAATGGGGGAATGACAAGTGGGAAGTGATTGGGGAGATTGAATTAAAAATTTGGACATTTTCGCATTCGTGTTATGCAGACATTCCCATATGGGATGGAGAAATGCACTCATGCTACCTGCCACACCTGAAGTTGATGTTCACTGTGCGGCTCATATTTGTTGAACAACATCCGCACCTTACCTGCCGCCGCATTCTTGAGTTGCCCCATAGCTTTGGTAATTTCACGCTACTTAGAAAGTGTCCGAGTCGCCTGGCCGGTGATCGATGAGATCATAATGCAACCGGTGCGCCAGGAACGTTGCTCCTCACCACCTGCCAGCGCCTTACCGGACGAATACGGCTTGAGCACTGCAATAACGTCAACAATCTCAACTGCTTTATATCAACGGTTTATCATTTCAAAATGCAAATTATAATAGCACCGATTTAGAATATACAACTACTGTTTGATGAATCTGTTAATTAAACATTGATTGAGACAATACCTCATGCTCTTGTGCAGGGAAACTATACAGCACACATGTGGGATAGCAGCGAAGAAAGCCTGATGCGCTACTTTTGAAGCCTTAAATTGCAAACATACACATCGATGAATGGAATTTTTTTATTATTATTCTTGTCCTGCAGGGTAAATATCGTGAGTGAGGCACCGCCCAGTTGACGCGCCCCTTCCCACCGCTGGCTCGACTGCCCATCTGCTCCCAATGCGGACCCAGATGAGGGGCTCGGCATCTCTCGGCGCCCTAATAAGCGGTTCCATACATCACATTAGGCGGCACGCACACGTGCCAGGATCCAGGGTTAAATGAAGCGGCGTGTACTAGCAGCTGTATGAATACCAATGGTTTTTTTTTTTCCTTTGGTCAGCTCAGGTTCATCCTTTCCCTCCCCAGGACATTATGGGATTATGTAAGACATCCTTTCTTCCAGTTCCTCTCATTTCCATTATAAGTTATAAGGCACATTGCTTTATAAAAGCACCCACGCCAAAATATCTATTTCTATACTCACGGGGAGTACATATAATGCTAAGACATTGACGTACTCCAGTCGCAATGCAATTCCGTTTATTCTCGACTGCATTGTTGGTCCGATTACAAAAATGCTGTTTTTAATTCCTCAATTTGGGGTTCATAATATATTGACGCAAATATGTTCGAGTGATTGTGGAGGTTCCAATGTGCACAGTCCCAGCGTGGTGACAGGACCACTGCATGGCCTGCGGCATGTGCCGGTCCCACATGCAAACAACATATTGGACACCAGCTCTTAATTACACCCGGACGGGGCCCGCTGGGGATCGTGATGTAATCCCTGCAGCCGCCTCCACTGGATTAACTCCATATTGTTTGCCGCGCCCGTCCCCGCTCCTCTGGCTCGATGCGCGCGCATCCATGGTTGGAGCGCGTTTCCATGACTGGACTCAAAATGTGGCCAATACGTGGAGAGCAACCGTATAAGATCGTCGTCATTCCAAAGGGACAAAGGCCACGTGATCAGCCAGACCACAAGCGTTCCCTCGTTTTCTCATTTCAAAGGCTCCATCGGCGGGTGACGTGCCCGCCACGTATCTGCTCAAGGAACGTCTCACGAGTGACAATGGAAAGGCGTTCGGGGAATTAGAGGCGCGGGATCGCCCTGTAATCTCGCAGAGGATGCTGGTTGCCATTGTGGGGCCGGCAGCGATTAAGATTGATGAGATATTAAGGTCACACGATCAATTTGGAGCAGCAATTAAAGATTTTTTAATTATCCGAGAGGAGGACATCGAATGAGGATCAGATGCAGGTCTGGGTGCATCAGAAGAATTTGCATAAAGGAGAACTGGGATGAGGGTTATACTGGAGAAGACCTTCTATACCCTCTGCACTTCCCATTTTGCCTTGTGCAATGTCGTCCCTGCTGATTGACGGTGGCGTAAAATTACTGCAACATCACACACGGTCTGCTGTCAAGCCATTGTGCAGAAGTGGGGTGACCGTGGGTCGGGCTATTGCTGACACCCATCCTTCCAACCCTCATACCCCCTTCTTGGAATTCCCATCCTTGTTTGAATTGTAATTTGGATCGTGTTTCTCTGGTGATGTAATGATCAAGTGCAGCATCACTAGGGAAGCGCAATGCCCATCAGCGTCCAGATCCACATCATGATAATCGGAACAAAGCTGCTAAGATGCTGGTCATAGCAAAGCAGCGCATTTCAATTGGGATGTTACGAATGCGATGAAACATTACAAATGTCACTGAGACAATCGATTTATTATGTATACACAAATGCTATAATATTTTACCGACCCTTCCCCTCACCCATCCCCCCCCCACCCTTAATTGTGCCATATAAATGCTCAATCTATGTTCTCCCCTTATTATTAGTATCACCTTCTCCTCCATTATCTCCTTAAACCCTCTTTTCTGTCTCCTCTCATCTTTCTTTTCTTACTTTAAAATTTTTATTTTATTTTATTTTTCCGTATTACTTCCCCCCCCCCCAATTCCACCCTCACCCACTGCTCCCACCCACAATGGATTGTTCCTTATTGCTTCTTAATAACCGTGATACTCAGCTTTCTATAGGTTCTTGTGTTTGATTTTTTTTTCGTTTTCCAAGAGAGCATCATGGAGGACATGGGATGGGAGAGTGGGGGTGGTGGGAGAAAGGGGAGGGTGGGGGGTGGGAGTTGGAGAAAATTTAAAATTCGTCCTCATTTTGTGCCCGGCGTCGACACCCCATACGAGTAATAAATCCTCTTTTCAAACCCTCCATTTGCATGTTGTATGTAAACCGATTAGTGGGCTTATGTTGAGCTACAAGGGTGTGAAATTTTATGGTCACTATGGGGAGACGCGCCGATGGACGTTTAAATGGGCACACAGCATGTACGTGTCCCGTCCTATCTTCCAAAGTGAATTAGCGCCGCCATGTCCCTCCCAATAAGGCCGTGGTTTGCCTCTCGCTGTTCCCATCTAATTGTCTCGCTATTGCTTGTTTGTTGGGAATTTTGCTTCGCTTTTGGATGCTTGTCCAGGACACCTGTTGTAATGCATGGGACAAAATATTCGTCCGAAATACTTCTTGTTTTTTGCATCAGACACAAATTTCGACATCATACACTCCTATTATCGCAACACCTCTATTCGTGCTGATCATGCCTTTTTCTGCCAGGACCCATCGTGCTCAGCATGCCTGCTCAGCTGGTAGCCTTCTCGCTGACCCTACCGGGAATGCTGTCCGTCACAAATACCGAGCTGTGCTTCGCAGTGGATGAGGAGGACGTGGCCTTCAAAAAACTTGAGCCTCAGGTGAGTCAGCATACACCGTGAACCCTTCCCGTGTACCCACACGTTGTGCACCAGCAGATACCCACCCCCCACTAACCCTTTGTCGGTAGCCGTGCTGTGATCTATAGCTCCCCTGCTCGCCACATTCGTAACGGTCCCTTGATTCACGTGACATTTGAACGAATGGCCAAGGACTCGCTATATATTTGGACAAACTCTATAATTAGGACTTTGCGTAATGTTTTGCTATTTATGCATTCCCCCTTTTATTTCTGCAACAAACATTTTTGTTAAAGGTCTTTTAAGCTGCTGCTTTACAAAGCATTATACAGAATGGGTGCTCAGTTGGCAATAACCATGGAGTATGCCATTCCTTTTATATAATATCTACTGTCACCGTTTGACCAAGGTTTTGCACATTTTTTACAAAATACCCCAGATGTCCACACAATGTCCATTGACAAGGTTGTTTGGAGTTGCAATGATAGAAGTTCATCGGTGGTAATCCGAGGCCACACGGGCTTCTTCCCATTTTGCTCTTTTCCTCTCGCCTCATCCTCCTTCCCATTTGATTTCACAAGGTGGGATTTTGAGAAGCTCAGCAGCAGCCTGCATATAATGTCCCCCAGTAAAGTAACTGAAATGTTGTTGGATCTCCACGGGTAATGGGGAGAACGATGCAAACCCAGACCATTCGTCGTGTGAAAAGCACTTTAGGCGCTTTTATCCTTCACTTGCCATGCTCTTTTTGCGCACGGAGGGCACATGGAGCTCCCGCATTCAGCCCACCATCTCACGCACGTAGACCGACTGAAGGCCTGTTCGTGCATTTCACAATCGCACAATAAATACGATTAATGCTTTTTCTTTTCATAACGCACGGGCATTGCATTCTTGCCGATTTAATGCTCTGCACTCGATGTGAAATGCCCGACCTAACTGAGGGCTTTTTTGACTTGATTCCTTCGCATCAATCATGCATAAATCAAAATGTCATTGTACACACTACAACTATCGGGATCCTAAGACCCACCCCCCCTCCCACAACCTCAAAAAATTACTTTTGCTTCATCATTTCTTGCACGTTTTATTTATTTATTTATTTTTCATGTGGCAGTCAAGTCCCTTCGTGTTTTACTTGACAATCAATCCATTTGTATTGTGAGCTTCCATGAACACATATGGGCATTGGGTAGAGTTGGTGGCCTGAGATACCAGTGATTTGGGATAATAAGTGCAGTTTAAAAGTTTTAAAATGTTCTAAAACGACTATAAAAATGGGCACGAAGTATTCTTAAACAATTGTATTTAAATTGTATAAATGTTTCAATCATGTCAGTCAATGAATGCGAATGTCCGGTGACCGAACTACTTATTTTAAATAATCATTATATATTTAACGTTAGTTGCACAAATATATTTTACTTTCCTCATGTTTCATCATTCGCTGTAATGTGACATACACATGATTCATTCAGTTGTAATATACAGAACTATTTGTTTCTTGTGCACAGGTACATTGCTGGATGTTTATCTATTATTATTATTATTTTTTTTTAACACAGCAGTTGTTTTGCAAATATAAAACTGCGTAATACAATATCATATTAATAGATGATCCTGTTTGAAAATAGGAGATGGATATTTTATAAATAGGCAGTCTGGCATGACTGTCTTCGTGCGGGATTTGGCATTATCTGGTTCTCAGACCGCATTCCATTACACACAGAAACATACACAGACACACACATATACACGTACACAAGTGGGACATGCTT
>NC_140978.1:9962816-9970316 GCF_056783735.1 Eptatretus burgeri
ACACAGGCTCTGAGCAGCTGGCGGTGCACCCGTTGACTGCACCGAGACGATGTTCGTGCAGTTTAAAGGGTGTCGCGTTTTTCTTTGAATCGGCGCGAAGAGAACGACGTGGCCCAGAACCCACACACCAAACGACGCTCAACACGGCCTTTCCTGCCGCTCCGTCGAGTGCCACGTGCTGTTTACATTTTCAAAGCAAACATTGTCGTTGTGCCAAAAGCTCGTTTTCTTTTGTTTTCCTTCGACACGGATTGAGTGTTTGCACGATGATGTGTATTTGTTCGAGGGGAGAGTGTGGAGTTGGGGTGGTGGGGGTGAATGGTGTTTAGGTGTTAGTCCTTAAAAAGGGGGACGTCCTTAACAATTCTCTTCAAAACTCACTTGAGCCTTGTTTTGTGACGTGCCCTCTTGGTACGTGCAAGCAGGCCTCCTTCTCCACAGCTATGTCCGAGTTTGACTCACCTGGAATGATCGTCTGATGCTTTTTCCAATATATAAGTATATATTGGACCCAATGAAGTGCATGCATGGCATGCCTGCATGGATTGTGGAGTCTGGTGTGCTCTAATATCCTTCCCATCTAGTAACTCTACATATCACCCCCAACCCCCACTTCCCGCACTGCACAGATTTAGACAAACTTGAGAGCTAGTTAGTGGGTTTACAGTTTCTCGGCTACCTTCCATAAAAGTCCCCAGGGAAAGACCTTCTTTTTTCATTGGCATTTTATACAGTCGCACATGAGGTGCGAGGAGCTCCATTGCGCTGCGGATTGGGATGTTCAAAACGGAGTATTTAATGGTACCATCAAGCCCGTCAGCACACTGTTACGACGTAAGACTCGCCGAGCCAAGAACCGGTACGAGATAAAGGCGTCTGGTAGATATCTGCCGGGGCCAAAGCCCGCGCGAGGAAATTCGCGAGGAAAGACGTGTTATGTTTACTGACAGCCACGATCCGTATATTTAGCGTTTTCTATCTTACGGATTTGCTTGTCAACAACAATGATGGACACTGATGAGCGCTGGAGTTTTCGTCTCTTCATTCAGCTTCACCTGCACGGCTTTCCTTTCCGTCTCCAGGCGTCCTTTTATATCGTCCATTGCTACACTCTCTTTTGTTTCTATGTTGTTTCGTGCATCTATCTTGGTCACGTTTTGACAATTATATATTGCTGATGTATTTATTTCTACATGTACGACGTTGTGCAATTTATTTTTCTAAGCCCATCGAAACATTTTCGAAGTGCAGGTCAAATGGAAAAACAAAACAAAACAAAACAAATTGCGGTCATTCAGATGCAGACAACAAAAGTCAGGTTTCAGCGGGAATATAAATATATTTCTTAACCATGCATTGCAAATTGCGTTTTGGTGGTTGAATATTTAATAATCGATATTCGATTATTAACAGTGGAGCATTGCATTTTAATGACATCAAATGCGAAAGCTGGGGAAACTTTTTGAAATGCGTGAAAACAATGCCCGCCATAATGTGCAAAATCGCCGTGTTCCATTAAAGCCTCGATAAATTGTGGTTAAACAAAGCATTTATAATCATTCCTTGCTACCCCTATCTTACTGTACATTTATCGTAAAGCATGTGGTGTTATTCAACATGAAAATTATGTTGTATGTTTGTGATCCCGTACAAGCCATACCGCTTTTCTCAAGACTGCTGCGAATGGCTCGTTGTATTAACTCGATGTCCCGGTGGCCATGTCCCTCACTGTTATTTCAGATTGCACGAATTTATCGTGCAAATTGCCTGTTTATTTACGTTACGTATCTGTGCAGAGCTTGGAAGGGATTAGTGCAAAGCTTTTCTGACCTTCTCTTGGGGAATCGTCTTCCGTATACACACTCAACGCCCTGTGCCGTATCCGCCACAAATGGCTCCGGCGCATTGCTCTGTTTGCAAGATGATGGAAAAACCAAACCAATCAGGCTTCCTTTTTAATCCTATTTCAAGTTGTTTCTTTGAGTAATATATTCAGGCAGTTGTGCATTCGTTGGAAATAAGTACCTAAAATACTGTTTCTTCTAAAAATAAAAGAAAAACATATCCTTGATAACAAGAAGCAAAATTACTGTAAACTGTAAAGAGCAAAGAAACGAAAAAAAATCGTTAAAACATACAAAATACACCACGTTTTGTCATGGCGACTATAGAAACGGTACAGACAATGTGTAACTCATTCATTCGGATATTTCTTCCTCGAAATGTGCGAGCGTTAAAACCGGTCGAATCGGAGCAAAATATAGAAGTCAGAAAATCTTCGTACAATGATGGTGCAGTTACAATTCAAACATTCATTTTACATGTTGTAAAAGGAATTTGGCAAAGTCCAGTGTAGATCGTTTGAAACACTTATTATAAAAACGTTTTTTTTGTCAATGCATCGTGCACTGATCATTCTTCAGTGGACGCATTTATCCAGTAATTTCTCTCGTCATAAGGTTGGCACATTTTCGAATAAAAATCCCAGTTGGATAAAATGACATTCATAATTTCTCACACCACCTTGTTTTTCTCTCATTCGTAATGATGGTAGCACGTTCCCTCTCAGATAAAAATTGGCACGAAATGAAGGATGCTTAGTCTGATAGTCCTTTATTGTTTCACGTGTACATCGCGAGATATTTACAGGTACACCTCAAAATACACCAGGCGTGATTGCCATCCGGCCCAACCTGCATGAACAGATTTTTATTTTTATTTTTTACAAGTGTGCTTGCTCAAGTGCTTGGTTTATTCACGTCCGTTGTGGCATTTTTTTTTTCATTTAAAAAAATTTAATTTAACAGAAAACCCACAAACATATCCAACGTGACGAGTATTTAAATTAACATTCAAGTACAAATTGCGAATCGAAGCCTTCACAAGACCCGGGGCGTCCAGTGGCAAACACGGAATATGTGTCGGGAACAGACTATAAAGTACAACAATGGGTATAACATCTTCGATGTAAACTTTTGAAACACGAAAATATTTATAAACTCATAAAAGTATTTTTTTTTCTTTACGTTATACTGTACAATCGCGATACTACCGCGCCGAGCGGTAGTCGGAGAAAGAAAGAACGAATGCGCTATGGATGGGTGAGGAGGGTGGCTGAGAAGGGGAGAGGGTGGATGTGGATGTGGGATGTGGCTTAGTGGGTGTTGTGTGGAGCGTGGGATTCTGCACCAAAGCCGCTCGTTTCACACCTCGCTCTCGTGGCCAGCACAGCATTTGACGTTTTGGCTGTTTCTTAAACTTTGGATATGTAAAGATAATAGTGTATAGTCCTAGATGACCAGAAAACAATCGCATTGTAGATTGGTGGTGGTTTTATGTTTGGAGCAATTTCCATATTTCATTTTTTTTCTTTTGCCTTTTTGGGGGGGGGTATTTTCACCTGAACATCTCACCACCAATAACACCATGAGAATCCACCCCATTTCCATACTTTCCGTTCAGTAACCAATTTTACCTTCAGCGAGCTTCCAACCCAATCCCCATCCACAACTCCGCCACCCTATGGCCACATCATGCTCATTGCTCACCCCCCCCACCCTTCTTACGCAAACACCTCACCACAATGATCACGACCTCTCAGAGCTTGTCTAGGCTCTTGGCGTTGGTGAGGATTTCCCGTGCCAGACGCCACGTTTGTTTAGCGGCATTCTCCAGCGCTGAATGTGGCTTTCCCTGGAAGAGGTCGAGGTTGGGAAGAAAGTAGTGAGGACAACGGCGGCATTGCAGACACGAAATAAGCTGCAACAGGATGCCATTGAGACGGTCCCCGAGACAACACTCCTCCCAGTCCGATTCGCGTGGATGCTTTTCACTCTCATACATGAGCAGTGTCTTCATGTGGTAGTTGTTGAGTGGTTGGCCAGGTAGCTCCAAATGTCGGTCCCGCAGAGTCTTGAGTACAGATAGACACTTCTTGCGACAGCCACCCATAAGCAGGCGGTTCTCTGCTTCCACAAACTGCAGCACCCAGGCGTCGCTCTCAGCCGAACTCTGCTTTCCCGCCAATGCATAAGACTCCTTGGAGAGCAGGTTGAAGCCCTCGGCCTTGACCTCAGCCACGCGGTTAGGTCCAGGCCAGGGAATATGCGGCAGGGGCCAGTGAGCAGCACTTCGTGGCCAAATACCCGCACACTTGAATGCAGGTGTGATCTGCACAACATAGCGCTCACGGATGCGCAGTCTCACCTCACTTGTGTCGGCCACCATTTTGACCACATCACGATAGCTGCACTTGTCCACGGCTTGTGCTACAAGCGTCTGGAAGCGTGAGCGGATCTTACGTGCCGACAGGTATCCTGAGGCTGTGATGAACTCCACCCAGAGGGACATGCTCCTTTTGCGACCATCGCTGAGCTTGAGCACAGCACAACCCGGCAGTGAGCCATCATCCACAAAGTTGAAGACACCCATCTGATTGAGGTAAAGAACGACCTCAAACTCTGTTGGTGAGATAACCTCCATGCCCTCATACCGGCCATCAACCTCACTAAGGGAACTGATGAAGCGTGGCTCCTGCACCTCAACCTCCTTGAGGACGTCTGATACGACCTTGCACACTTCCCTGATGGTCTTGGCCACAGCTGCTTTGCGAGCTTGGCAGCGCTCCGTGTAGTACTTGTTGAGTTGGTACACAAGCTTGGCCTGCGCTGCAATCATGTTTGGGCAGAGCTCCGGGTTGTACACCGGAGGCTCGCAGTACGCCGTCGGATCCAACGTGGCCGATGTGTCGGGAAACAGGGTGGAGAGAAAAAGGAGGCAATGAGGATGCGGGAGGCCACGACGGTGCGGGGATGGGGGAAAGGGGGCTTGAGGAGGCACGCGGAAGAACGTGTGAGGCTGCGCGCTTTCCCCTGTCTCGGCCGAACCCTTGCGCTTTAGTCGTTGCGCATTCCTGAGGCTGCTCCGGGGGATGCTCGTCCACGTCCCTGGCTCGCCGTGTGTTTGTGCCTCTGTTTCCCACTCCTGCTTTTTCCCTTCCAGCTGTGTTCAGCTTCGACACTGGGAGATATAGGGGTCGGATTTGGAGTCTTTGCCCAATCAGGGCGTGCGCGCTCCACAAGAAGCTGTCGTCACTCCCCCTCCCCTTTTGCCTCCATTCCTCTACCTCGCTCCTCTCCTTCCTAACACCCTCCAACCAAACCTTATTCTCCCTCTTTCTACTCTCTCACTCTCACCTTCGTCGCCTCTCACTAATCAAACCAATGAATCTTATGTAAATGCAAACTTAACCACTTCCATTCTGACCACGGCCCTGAACAAGGTGATCGAAGCCTGCGACTCGCTGTGCCCGGGGGCACGAACAGACCTGGATCAGCGCTATCGGGCTCGCCATCTCGCCTCGGCTTTTGCAGGCGCCAGGGATACCCGGAGACACGCTCGTGAAGCGACCCCAGTGGGAGGCCGAGTCCGGGTGCTCTATTCGTGTTGCTGTGGCTGCTTTAACACCCGACGTTTTGCTGCACGAACACCTGCTCCGCTTGAAGAGATTTGTCTCCAGTTCTGTCGATGTCTCACTTCTCTTTATTCATCAGAAAGAATGTTTGTTTCTAATTTTATTCGATTGTTTGTGTATTAATAAATAAATTGTTTTCGCTTTCTGGGTGAGGGTGGTGGAAGGATGGTTTGGGGTGGAGGGGTGGGAGGAAGCGGAGGGATTTGGTGAACATAAAGGTGAGCGGTTATGGAGCCATCAATGACAGCACCAGAGAGCTATACATTTCCTCACTTTAAGTTGAAAGATGAGCGTTTCCTCACCTTTCGTCGTGAAACCTTTCTCATGACCTCTTGGGATGGAGCAGTTTATGTATGCAAGCTTGTCCGTACTGGGATCTGAAGCTGCGCATGAGAGGCAGGCGGTGTACGTAACACCTCGTGCTGCACAGTGCACTCGCAGACCGCTAAATGAATAAAAATAGCAAATGAGATGAGATCTTTTTGCACAATACTGCGATGTAATTAACAATGCAGTTGCACTATAACAGCTGTTGTGCTATTGTTTGGGGAGCGCATTTGCAATATGACTGTGCATCATGCGCCATTTGCAAATCTATACAGTCTTTGCTTTTTCACACTTTTATTTCTGCTCCATTTGGATTTTACTCGATGCATTGCATGGATCATCCTTCATTTATTTTGTCAGAAGTACACCTCAATGAGCGATGGTTTGTCGTTGTGTCCAGTGGGAGAAATGCCGGCTAAAAATTATGATGATTTTCATTTATATTTTTATATGTGGGGTTCTATTATAGCAGGCATGCAAATAGTTTCAGCTAATTTGAGTCAAATCTTTGTAATCACTCACTGTAGATTTTGTTGCTCCATTATGATATTCCAAACAGAATTAAGGTGCGATTCTTCGCTTCGTGGTCTCCAGTAAACCTCTGCTTTGGCTATAATCAATAACCTGAGTTAAAACAGTGGCCGGATCTTGCATATCTGTATCCAAGACTAAACTAGCAACCAAGCCCTGAATCCAGGACCAAACTAGCGACCGAGCCCTGAATCCAGGCCAAAGTCGTGACAGAGCCCCAGATCCGGGACCAAACTCGCAGCTCTGTCCTGTGTCCAGGAACAAATTGTTGTGACTACTGTTGTGACTACTGTTCTGACTAAGCCACAGATCTTGGAACAAACTATCACCTGCACCCCAGATTTGGGATCAAACTAGCAACTCTTTCCCAGATTGGGACAAAACAAACGACCAAGCAGCGGATCTGGCTGCAGAAAAAACAACATAAAAGCGTGTTTTCATGCCGTGTGTCACCTCGAAGAAACAGAACCGGCAAGGATGATGCCAAAGGCAGAAAAGGTGGTGTGGAATAAATACAGAACAACATGATAATATAGCCATGTTTAACACTGTGTTGCTCACAATATAAATGAACCATTTCTGGAGTTGTGCGTGTGTGATGTCTTCCTCATTGTGATGACTGTTACGTTCAGATATATGGGGCTTTCATGCAAATAGATCAACCACAAATATGTGGTTATGAAATCTTGCCAGATGATAATGAGGAGTTTCTGGAATCTAACGAGTAATCATCGATGTGTAAAGTCTCACACAGGTGTTTTTATCTTCTTCTTCAAAATACAAGTGCGTGTCCCTCAAATTTACCAAAGATGGTGAATGTTTATTGTTTTTTTGTGAAACACGTCCAAGCTCTTTTATGGCTTCTCGCTCTTTCCCTGAACCAGAAGTTGTTTATTTCTTAATAGTAGGGGTACCTCGTGTTGCCCGGTCTATTTTTTGTGGGGGCCTAAAACACTTCCCGACACCCACTAAGGAATGGGGTCGGGGATCATTTAATATTACCTTTCACCGTTTCACGTAGCTACAAAGGCTTAGGCACTATAGAGCGATTTAAAAGTGGCCTGTCACGGTCGCCTGTCCAACTCACAATTCCATGAGATTTGCGGAAACCCTCGTGGAATTGCAACTGTCAATTGACCAACCATGAGACCCGAAACCAATAGATCACA
>NC_140978.1:9982816-10070316 GCF_056783735.1 Eptatretus burgeri
GCCCAATAAGCTTTGGAAATATCATGATATATATATATATATATATATATATATATATATATATATATATATATATATATATATATATATATATATATATATATATATATATATATATATATATATATATATCGTTTTTGGCCCAATCAATCAATGGTGAAGTCACTTTAAAAACAAAAAAAAATTCGTATCCGGATCAGGATTCAAATCTTCACCAAAATCGAATCAATTTGTCCTTGTCACACCAATCTGTCCACCAAGTTTTATCCGAATCCGTCCACAACCTTTTGAGATATTGTGATATTTATCATTTTTGGCCCTCTCTCTCAGTGGTGAAGAATCACTTTAAAAATTCTAGTCGTCAGATCCGGATTCTGATCTTCACCAAAATTGAATCAGTTCGTCCTTGTTACACACCCAACCTGTCCACCATATTTCATCCAGATCTATCAACAACTTCTTCAGATATCCTGCATACAAACAAATAAACAAACAGATCAAAAAAATCACTCATAGAACGGCATTTGGTAGAGTGCACATACCTCTGACAGGTGGAACAGTTTAGGTTTTGTATCCCACTGATGGGCTGTCTCTGAAACGAAACCTAATCCGCTTGTTCTTGTCACCTAACAAACTCATCCACCTAGTTTTGTCTTAACTCGTCCACAACCTTTTGAGATACAATGAAATATATATACAATGAATGTGTATGTATATATATATATATATATATATATATATATATATATATATATATATATATATATATATATATATATATATATATATATATATATATATATATATATATATATATATATATATATATATATATATATATATATATATCCTGGTGTTGGCGCAGTGGTTAGGGCAGCGGCTTGGGATCCAAAAAGTCCTGAGTTCAAGCCCCGTTGGGCCACTGAATTAATACACCAGGGGGTTGACTCAGCCTGTCATCCTTCCGAGGTTGGCGAAATGAGTACCAGTATACTGGGCCGGTGTATACCTCAGTTAAAATAGTTGTACCATATCCCTGTGTCGTAAGAGGCGACCAGGGTTGCGTCAGGAAGGGCATCCAGCGTAAAACATGTGCCAAATCACTATGCGGATCATACGGATGATCCGCTGTGGCGACCCTGAACGGTAGCAGCCGAAAGAAGAAGAAGAAGAAGAAAATATATATATATATATATATATATATATATATATATATATATATATATATATATATATATATATATATATATATATATATATATATAGTTTTTAGCCCGATCTATAAATTTTTAGATATTGGTCTTGTGTTGACCTTTTTACCTTAAAATTCGTTGTTGGTTGAATTCATTGACGTGATATGCAAATCCTGTTCAAATTTCAAGTCAATCGTATGAAAATTGAGGATTTTAGAAAGCGCACTTAAGTTATTGAATTTTGGCCTATGTTGACTTTTTGCCATATGCTGACCTCAAAAATAATTTATGGTGTATTCATTGAGCTGACTTGAAAATGCTGTTCAAATTTCAATTTGATGAAAATTGACAATTTTAGAAATTTGGCCTCAGTTGATCTTTTGGCTGATGTTGACCTAAAAATTAATCGGTGGTTGAATGTAGTGACCTGATGCGCAAATGCTCTTCAAATTTCAAGTCAATCGGATACAAATTGACAATTTAAAAAATTTGACCTATGTTGGCCTCAAATATAATAGGTGGTTAAATTCAGTGACCTGATAGGTAAATGCTCTTCAAATTTCAAGTCAATTGGAGGAAAATTGTTTAAAATATAAAAATTTTCTTATATTAAAAAAAATTTGGCCGATGCTGACCTCACAAATAATTGGTGGTTCACTTCAGTGACCTGGTGTGCAAATGTTCTTCAAATTTCAAGTGAAATGGATTAAAATTGAGGATTTTAGAAAATCTGGTCCAAATTGGCCTTTGGACTATGTTGAACTCAAAATTAATAGGTGGTTGAATTCAGTGAGCTGCGATGCAAATGGTCTTCAAATTTCAGTCAGTCGGATGAAAATTGACAATTTTAGAAACAATTTAAATATTTGGCCTATTTTGGATTGACCTTATGGCCTATGTTGACCTTTTGACCTACGATAATCTCAAATGTAATAAGTGGTTGAATTCACTGACCTGATATGCAAATCCTGTTCAAATTTCAAGTCAATTGGATTAAATTTGTGGATTTTTGAAAATTCGACTCAAATTGCCCAATTGGCCTATGTTTTTTTCTTTTTCGGAAAATGTTTTCCTTTTTTTTCCTGTTTTTTTCCTATTGACCTTTTCGGTCGACCGAATTTTACGAAACATCAGTGCGGGACCATCGCAGGGTCGGTGAAAATTTCAGAACAATCGGTTGAGCGGTTTGGGCTGGAGGCGAGTGGACACGCAAACACGCAAACAGACAAACACACAAACAAACGGAGGTGATCAACATATTTGTCAAAAACAAAAAATTGTTTTTTTGAAAAAATAAAATATAATAAATAAATAAATAAATGTTAATGTAATGGATATGAAATAACAAGCAGTTATTGTTTAAATCATTATAATTGTAAGAAACAGCTTCATGACGATTTGGCATGAAGCATTTTACGTCTCACCCTCGGCCCAACAGTGGACGGGGCATATTTGCAGTGGACAAGTTGGGGGGGGGGACAGTTTTGGATGGAAGAGTCACTGGAGGTTATTCTTGCAGCCAGAAAGCTCCATTGGCTCAGTCAGTTTGCTTGGATGGGAGACGACCGCATCCCTAAGGCCTAAATCACATTTGCTCTACGGCGAGGATACGGCGGCCGTACGCCCCCTCAATTGACAGAAACGTGTGGCGGCCGCAGAGTTTCTGCGGTGGCTCTACGCCATTTGGTTATCTTTTACAGGCCGTAGGGGTCGCCGTGGAATTATAACGCGGAGTTATAACTTTTTTTCATTTCTACGTTCGCCGTAGCAATTCGACAAGCCGAAAAAAAAAAAAACTGGTAAAAAAAAATTAATTAAATAAAAAAAAAAATGAACCCACTCGTTACTGGCCGTCTGGCCACACATTCGCCTTAGGGCCCCCCTGCGGTCGCCTTGCGGGCACCTTGAGGCTACCTTGCGTCTGCCTTGAAAATTCTATGGCTGCCGCAGGGCCCCCTTAAGGTCACCATGCGACATCAAATCAAAGACCTACGGCAACCCCATGTTTTCGGTCTCCACAATTTCAAATTACCCCGTGCGGCTGCCCGAAAAATAAAAACATGTGACTGCTACATTGTGTGACCGTGGAAATACTGCAGCCGCCATATAATTGCTAGTGGCCGTAGATTTTGGAGACCCCACGGCTGCCGTGGCAAATGTGACTTAGCCTAAGAAGCTCTTTCTTTTGGAATGTTGCTAAAGCGCTACCCAGCATATGGAACCAAGCTGAGATGGAGATGTAAAGTAAAACGAGACCTTTTTTTTTGTATACCTTGTCGAGGCTCGTATGAGAGCGAAGACACAACGCACAGCAAGGGGGTGGGGGGGGCATGAGACAAGAGGGGTGGGAGTGGGAAGGACAAAACAGTGGGGAACAGAGACATTAGGAGTTCTGTGGAAGGGAGAGAGATGGGGCAGGGAACATGGGGACATTACAAGATGGACATTACAGGGACTTTCAGGAAGGAAAGCAGGGAATTAAAGGAGGTGGGTTTGGGTGGATTATCGGGGGTAGAAAAGATCAAGGATTTGGATGGGGGAAGGTGGTGGTGAACAGCTGTTTTGAAGACCTGGAAGGAAGAATGTGATTGAATAGAGTGAGGGAGTTTATTCGAAAGGCGGGAAAAAAAGAGGAATGAAAGGGTGAAGGAGGTGAGCAGTGATTAGTGATTTTGGTAGTTTTACCAGAAGGGGGTTTTTTGCAGACCTTGAGCGCCCTGCGGAAATGGGACAAATCGCAGAGAGAGCAGGGGGGGGTGGGGGCGAGGCTGGAGAGGGGACGGTAGAAGGCAGAAAGAGCACCGACCCGCCTGCGGTGGGAGAGTGAGAGGCCCAAAGACTCAGCCTCATCGCGGGAGATGCCAATGATCCGAAATGCCTTGGTTTCCACAGCGTGAAGCCAAGAAAGGTGAGAGGCAGGAGCACCAGCCCAGAGGGGAGAGCAGTATTCCATCAGGTTGCAGACGAAAGCTTTGTAAGTGGGCTGAGGAAGGACTTTGCACGACGGAGGATTCCCAGTCGGCGACTGGCTTTGGAGACGAGGCTTGAAATGTGGCTTTCCCAGGAAAGGTCATGGCAGATAGTGAGATCCAGATGCTTGAAAGAAAGGACTTCTTCCAAAGGATTGTTGAGAAAGTGGATGGGGGGGTTTCTAAACGGTCCTTTCAGAGAGACATAGTGAGAGTGTGACATTTGTCCGGATTGAAGACATGTTCCACGTGTTGGAGCAGTTTGTGATTTTACCCAGATCTGCAGAGAGCGAAGAAGCTGATGCATGCCGGTCTGAAGGATGACAGATGGTACGGCAGAGGGTGGAGTCATCAGCAAAGAGATAAAGAGGATTTTCCAGAGAGTCAGATAGATCATTGATGAAAACCAAGGAAATAACAGGGCCCAGAATGCTACCTTGAGGAACTCCAGCCTGGACAGGAAGAGGGGATGAAAGAACTCCATTTAGGGCCACACGGTGACTGCGATAGGAGAGGAAGTCTGCGAGCCATGAGTGGAGATGGCCTTGGATACCATGGGAAGAGAGTTTGGTGAGCAGAGCAGGGTGCCAGACTGTGTCAAAAGCATGCGATATGTCTAGGGATATGGCTCTGATTTCCTGTCCGGCATTGAGGACTTCCATCCATTGTTGTGAGAGCAGAAGCAGAATATCCAGGGTCGAGTGACATGGTCTGAAACCAAATTAAAGATCAGAAATCAAGCCGTTGGAGAAGAGGAAGGTTTTAATGTCTGAAGCGATGATGGATTCCATAACCTTGCTGATGATTGGGAGAAGGCTGATTGGTCTGTAGTTGCAGGGATCTGTTTTTGTACCTTTTTTATGCAGGTCAGTAATGTTTGCTGATTTCCAAGCAGATGGCAGATGACCTTGAGCAAATGAGAGGGTGAATAGAACAGAGAGAGGGTGAGGTGAGCAAGAGCAGAAGAGCAGGTTTTTAGGACATGTGGGCTGATGCCGTCTGGACTTGTTGCAGAATCTGAGTTGAGGTTTGACAGCAAGCTCTCCACCTTGTCAGGAGAAAAGGACACAGAGTCCAGGGACAGTTGGGTGCGACTGGGTAAGGTGGGTGGAGAAAGCGATGGGTTTTGGACACAAGATTTAGCTGCAAACACTGAGTTTAGGCATTCAGCTTTTTCACGTGCGGTATCAGCAGAGCAGCCATTTGAGGTTAGGGAGGGGATGGAGGGGGAACAAACACCAGAAACAGATTTGATTAGACCAGTGTTTCTCAACATTTTTGTCCCACTCCCCACTTTGATTTTCAAAAAAATCGTACTCCCCACCATGATTGGAGACACTACAGCATAGACTACATGTGTATTCAAAAGGCTTTATTCAAACTTTATTGCAAATTTCATTCAATTGCTACTCACTTCAATGGGAGCCCTGCCCTTGACGCTGGCTGCAGATTTGTTTGATTTGAGGAACCAATTTTGTCAGTTTCAGCCTTGAATCACCACGTTTCGTGATTTCCAGTCGATTTCTCTGAGCTTGCAACAAATCGGTAACGACACTAAATCCACATTTGACTAAGTAAGATGATGGAAAATTTATCAATACTTCCCTTGCCAAAGTAGTCGAGTTTGGGTATTTCTTTTCGCTCTCCTCAGACAGCCACATCATGGTTCCTTTGATCTTAAAAAGAGATGATCTTTGATCATTATGGTTCCTTTGATGATCTTTGATCATCATGGTTCCTTTGATCTTTGATCTTGAATTTTCACAGACTCATCTTGTTGCAACTCACATAACTCCTCTTGGTATTGCTCTGGTACTTGAGATAAATCCACCAGAAATGGCTGAGTCAACCAAGAAAGGAACTCGTAGCAAAGCCATGAAGGCGATCATATATTGATTCATTAATTCTGAATCCTCATGCCCCACCAAAATATTGCCATGCCCCATCTTGAGAAACACTGGATTAGACGCCACCAGGATTTTGAGGAGGGAGAGAGAGGTTTGAAAGTTTGGACTTGAGATTCGAAAGATGTTGTTTTCTGGCTCTCCTGAGGATAGATACACACTTGTTCTGAGCTTTATGGAAGGAACTGAGATTGCCCTCAGTTGGGTTTGCTTTCCATGAGGCAAAGGCAGGTTGTTTCAGGACAACTGCCTCGCCACAAGCTTCAGTGAACCAGGGGTGGGAGTAAGGGTAGAACAACTGAAGACGAGAGGGGATAAATCTGTGCACGAGGGAGCAAGTTTCTTTGAAAGAATTCCCAGGATGAGTTGATGTTAGAGAAAGTAGTGATAGGAGACCAGTCTATAAGTTTGATGGCTGCTTGGAGACCCTGCAGGTCGGCTTGAGTGAAACGCCAGACTCGACGGCGGTGAGGTGGTTCTCTGATAACAGCCAGAGAGATGTCCACTTTGACAAGGACGTGGTCAGAAGAACCGATTGGAGCGGAGGAAGCGAAGCAGATATTGTCAGGGAAATTTGTCAAAATCAGATCCAGAAGAGATGGAGTACCATTGGTTGAGATCCGGGTCGGGAAGTTGACCGATTGAGTCAGTCCCAATGAGTCGCAGAAAGCTTTTGCTGAAGTGCCATGACAGGTGAGAGAGGTACCCACACCTAGCCAACTGGCGTGATGACAACTGAAGTCACCACATAAGAGGAAGAGAGAGTTTGGATGAGAAAATAGAAGATGGTCCATGTTTTCGGATAGTGAGGTGTAGATGGAGTCATCACTGTTCGGTGGACGGTACAGTACACATATAAACATGAGGTGGGAGTGGAGGGAATCTGTAGCTGGAGGTATTCCTGGGGGCGTGGGGGAGTGAGGGCAGTGCAAGGAGAGTGAGGAATAGAAACCAATAGAAGATTGATATTGATGAATGTAGTGGATTCCATGTAGCTCGACAAAGGTTCTTGGAGAACAAAATGCAAAGAGGGGTTTTTTGATACCTGTCCCAAGAATGACCGCGTGAAACACGTTGCTGCTATCCTTGCTGTTGCCAGGCATGAACTGACAGCAAGTGCTATTGTCAGAGGTCCATCAGAAGAAGGAAATACATTGCAAGGCATAAACACCTGACAACTCGCCAACATGGTGGACACCATCCGTGAAGATAAGGCAACCAACTGGCCGGTGGCAGAAAGTGTGTGTGTGTGTGTGTGTGTGTGTGTGTGTGTGTGTGTGTGTGTGTGTGTGTGTGTGTGTGTGTGTGTGTGTGTGTGTGTGTGTGTGTGTGTGTGTGTGTGTGTGTGTGTGTGTGTGTGTGTATTTTGGAATGTAATGGGTTCCAATGTCTTGATGTGCTCTTGGGAGAAGCTTGAGGGGAAAGTGAGGATTGAAAATCGCAACATTTACACATACTTAATGTGTGTGCAGCCTTTTATTGTACTGGTAAATTAATAAAGCTCGAGTGCTTCGTATTTTTCCAGGCTCTTGAGGGAGCATGAATTTTGTTTCACGCTGTCATGGAATTTTGCACCCAGAACATGTAAGGTCCAGAATGCTGTTCTAATAATGTTTTGAACAAATATTAATGGTAATCTTATTATTTTTAACTCGCTGTAGTTTACCCACCCACAGGGTGGGTATGTAATGTGAATTTGAACTGGAGTTCAATTTCTCTGCTGAATTCAAAGATTGTGTCATATCTCGATTATAATTTAATAATTTTGAAGCATTTCAAAGGTTTTTGAGTGGACTTGGCACCGGCATAATTAATGCAAATAAAACGTAAGTTTGTTGAGGGGATTTAAAGATGCAATTCATCGGATTTGTCTTCATTTCGACCGGCAAAGCTCGTTGGTGAAAAACAGGGTTTTTGAGCAGTGGAAACAGGGAAGACTATGTATACTCTTCGTTGTGCAGGAAGGATTGTAGACATCGAGTTGTGTGTTATTTTGAAGGAGAGTGAGTTAGGGATATTGAAGGAAGGTTGCATGACATCATGTCGGGTCATGGCAACAAGATGCCTGCAGTACACGTTGGAGCAAATGATGTTTTACTCAGAGGATTTGCGAAGTAGGTATAGGGTATTTCTGGTATTCTTCCAAGAATAGGAAAGGGAATTGGGGGAATATAACTCATGAGTCGATGGGGGTTAGTTACCAAGAGCTGAGAGAATCTATCTGGGGAGTGAGGGAGTGCTTTTGGAGGAGTTCCAGGTAGGAGTCGACGAAGTTGAGACCCAGCTAGGAAAACAAAGAGAAGATAAAGCTCCGAGGCCAGACCACATGCATCCAAGAGTATTGAGAGTCGTGGCAGAGCAGATAAGAGAGATGTTAATGGATATCTTTAACAGCTTGTTGGAGTCAGGACAGGTACCAGAGGATTGGAGAGGAGAAAATGTAACGCCGTTATTGAAGAAACTATCTAAAGGCAAATTGGGGAACCACAGACCTGGTCGTTGAACTTCAGTTGTGGGGAATGTGTTGAAGATGTTGATTAGGGATCAGTTAGGGTACCATTTAAGTAGTTTCAAACTATTAAAGGTAGTCAGCGTGAATTTGCAAATGAAAGGTGATGTTTAAGTACTTTTTTTTTAATACATGGCTGATGCTCGTGGAAAACCTTTTTTTAATTTTTTATTTTTTTTTGTATACCTTGTCGAGGCTCGTATGAGAGCTAACACACAACGCACAGCAAGGGGGCATGAGACAAGAGGGGCGGGAGTGGGAGAGACAAAACAGTGGGGAACAGACACATTAGGAGATCTGTGGAAGGGAGAGGGATGGGACGGGGAACACGGGGAAGAGAAGATGGACATTACAGGGACTTTCAGGAAGGAAAGCAGGGGAATTGAAGGAAGTGGGCTTGGGTGGATTATCGGGGGTAGAAAAGATCGAGGATTTGGATGGGGGATGATAAGAGGTGGTGGTGAACAGCTGTTTTGAAAGCCTGGAGGGAAGAATGGGAAAGAATAGAGTGAGGGAGTTTATTCCAAAGGTGGGAAAAAAGAGGAATGAAAGAGTGAAGGTGAGCAGTGATTCGTGATTTTGGTAGTTTTACCAGAAGGGGGTTGTTGGCAGACCTTGAGCGCCCTGTGGAAATGTGGTGGGGACAAATCGCAGAGAGAGCAGGGGGCTAGGCTGGAGAGGAGACTGTAGAAGACAGAAAGGACACTCATACGAGGACACTGAATGGATCAGGATGCAATGTTACAAAAGGAACAGCAGAGAGAGTGGGGAAACACCAACAGCAGACCCAAAAGCCAAGACAGAGCTCGGCAGACAAACAATCAGTGTGGGGAGGAATGGGGGGCTGGAGAGGGAACCTGGGCTGGATAAGATGGATACAGAAGGAAACTCTGAGGAAGAAAAAATGGAAATTTGGAAGGAGGAAGGTTTGGGGTTTGGAGGGGATGAGGTTATCATGGGTAGAAAAGATCATGGTTTTGGATTGGGGATGAACGGATATGGTGGTAAACAGCTATCTTGAAGACCTGGAGGAAAGAATGAGATTGAAAAGAACATGGAAGTTGATTCCACTTGCGAGGAAGAAAAAAAAGAGGAACAAATGAGTGGAGGTGAGCAATGATGCTGGATTTAGGTATTTCAACCAGAAGGGTGGACCATGTGAGCCCAATTAGAGTTCTACGAAGTAGTTTGTCATTGGTGGATGAGGGAATTGTAGTGGAGGTGGAAGGCATTTGATAAGGTACCACATACAAGGTTGTTGGCTAAGTTGAGGGCTTCTGGAGTGGTTGGTCGAGTAACTAACTGCATTGGAAACTGGCTAAGTGATAGGAAGCAAACAGTGGCTGCAAACAGGAGTATTTCTGGCTGGGAAGTTATAAGTAGTCGGGTACCTCAGTTATCAATATGACAACTGCTATTATTCATAATTTCCATCAATGATTTGTATCGTGGTGTTCAGAGTGTGATTGTCATGATTCTGGTGTCTGTGTGAGGGTCTCTTCATAAGCTGAATGGGCTGTCTGTGTTTAATCATTCCTCACCCTTCAACCATGTTTTCCCCCACCCCTCAATAAAATAGTAGTTATAATAATAATAATAATGATGATGATAATATATTTTTCAATTTAAAATTAGCATTTGTTTTGTAGATTATGGATCTAAAACATCATGGTGACATCTGTGCTTGTCCCCAGCATTCTCCTCTTCACTCCTCCCCTCCACCACCCCCCTCCCTCCAATCCCAGTGAAAAATGTAAATTATTTAATTGTTAGATCAATTAGTGTGGTGTAACACAGGTTTCATGGGCTAAATGGCCTCCAATGGCCTCAAAGTTGCTTGTATGAAAACCTACTGAGTTTGCCACTCCACTGCCGAAGCAGAACTCGACCAGGGCAGGAGTTTCAAATGTGATCACAGCACCGTCATACAATGGCTGGCTCTTTTCTAAACGCAGCATGAGATGTAATGCCAACAATTGAACGCTAACACTTGGGGCAACTGGCTTAATGTCCATTCCAAATTATGCTGTGTTCCTTGTTCCAACACGCTGCCTGCGAAACACCGGGGTGAGAGTTTATAGTCGGCCTGGGAATTGAACTCGGACTTGACAGCTCAAAGGTGAGTCTGCTCCCTCTGAGCTATCGTGTCAGCCATTATTAAGTTCCTGTTATTCAAATCATGAATGAGTTGTAGCTAATTTAACCCTCCATACACAAACATGTTCAATATTTCATCATTCTTTGTCGTTCATGTTGTTCAGCTATTCTTCTCAGAATTTTTTTATTTTTTTTTACAAACAACTGAAAGAGAAAGTAAAGGCGTGTACAAAAGTTGAGTTTGGGATGAGTGTGTGTGTGTGTGTGTGTGTGTGTGTGTGTGTGTGTGTGTGTGTGTGTGTGTGTGTGTGTGTGTGTGTGTGTGTGTGTGTGTGTGTGTGTGTGGAGTAGGTATAGAATCAAGGATTCCAGAGAGTGGTATGATGGGAGTGTTAACAAAGGTAGAAGTATCAGGGGTAGGAATGCATGGGAAATTCTTCAAGTTTATGGTCGGCTGTCACCATTAATCATTTTGGGGAAGCGCAAGATTAGATGGGTACATTCAAGTGACTCCACTGCCAAAGCAAAAATGAAAGGTTAAACAGAAAGCCTGGATTTTGGAAAGTTGGAGGGAATTCCTGGGTAAACATGTCTGTATTGGTCAGGTTTGGGAAGGGAAAACCAAAAGGGTGGAAAATGCAAATCCATGAGAAGCAGAAGAATGAGAGAATACTCACCTTTTTGTAATGAAAGAGCAGTTGATACTATTGTTTAGAAGTTTTATCATTGATATAAAAGATTTTCTACAGCAGGAAGAGGGAGGGTGTGCAGGCCCTACCTCACGAGGGAGACATTCTGTTACCCGAGTGTCATAATGTCCAATGATCTTCTGCAAAAATCAGATGTCGATGGTTGAGTTGATGGACACTTCATCACGATACAATGCTTTGTCGGCTGAGAGAATTTCAAGCGTGACGAGGAAAAGACTTTACATGACAAAAAAATTCCATTTATCTTTGGAGGCCAGTTTGAAATTGTGGTCTACCCAAAAGTTCATCACCAATGAAGCTTTGTAGCTCAAGAGCTTCAAACCTCTTCGAAAGGTTTATCATACAAAATGAATGGAGGATTGGCCTGTCGTTTCTTCCAGGGACAGGTTCAGGATGTTGAGGCTCATTCAAATTGAATGCTGTGTTCAAGATATCAGACAGGCTTTCCATCATCAGAAGCAATTAGACCCAAAATGTTTCTGCAAGGAGTGCTGGCTTCCAGGGGGGAGAACATATGAGAAGATGCCATCAAAAGCTGTGTGCTGTTTGCACGTGTGGTGGAAGTAAGAAAGCCAGGCATCAAGAGGACCTTCAATACCACACAGGCAGCAAGCTTGGTAAGCAGGTCAGCTCCTCAATTTCATGATTCCTTGTTGTAAGAGTAACAGTAGCATATCTGATGTTGAGAGATCAGAATAAATTTAAATTGGTGTCTGGTAATAAAAAAAAACAATAATTACAGAAGAGAAAGACAATATCTGGCATAATTAGGGACTTTCTTTTCCCAAACTTGCAATTGGAAGCAGAATAAGCGGTCTGTCGTTCAATAAAATGGGCTTATGAAACTCTACTGCCAATGCCACCTTCCATTAGGACAGGCAGCAGCTACAACAGCTGTAGATGATGCCAGTTGGACAAATCAGGATTTGAAGATACGTACGTTATTGCCACCTGCATGGGTCTATTTCAAAGTTAGTGTAGTGGTCAGCCATAACCATCCTGACCTCAGATAGAAAATTCGCTCAGTTCAGTTTGTCGGAGGGAAGGGATTACATGGGGATAGTAAGGTGGGGTGGGGTGATTGTGGGGGGGGGGGTAGTATGTGGAGGAACGGAAATTAGTTCGGGGTTCATGCTTTCCACTTTCACAAAAATGTTGCAGAGCTTACATAATTCCAAAAAAATTTATACGCACAAATTGCAACAAAGGTATAGGCAGACTGGTCTGCCTATATATAAATAGGCAGACTGGTTTCCAGAAACTACAACCAATGCGGTGGGAGAAAGTAAAACTGTAATGAAGCAAACCATAAACACATTGTCAGGAAATACACGATCCTACCAACAGTCATGGGACACCCCGTTACAATTGAGAGAATTGTCCACACATGCTGCTGATTTGCATAACCATGATTATCATAAACAGACACAGAATAGATGGAAAGGAACACTCTCATTGCTCAGTTTCAAAGCATCAAGTTCCAGAGTTAATCGAGTTCCAACAAGGAATGATGATTGGCTGTCAGAGACTTGACACCTTCAACAGGACTATTTCAACCATCTGGAAATGGTCTGACCTGATCTCTCACACGACCTTGAAGATAGTAAGAGCACCATGTTGGCATTTATAAGGGCAAATAAACCTGGTGGCTTGAATCTCTTCTCCAGACAAGGTTGGGGCAGGGATCTGGAAATTTTTCAGAGCACCGGCCCACAATGGCCTTCTCTTTTCAATTGTATTAATATTGATTATAGGATATTTGTCATCCACCAGTGAATCCTAGCAGACAATACAGAGCTTAACAACCCTCTGAAGGACAGTACACTCTGGTGCATCACCCTGCCCACTGTGAAGCACCACGATAACAACTTATCAATTGAGGGAATCAAACACAGATTTGACAGGTGGGAATTGAGTCCTTTGAACTATTTACCTCTGAACTATACTGCCAGTCCTTTGAACTATCTGAGCCAATCCCAAGTCACTCATTTGAAATGTCATCATGATGTGGAAGACTACAGGCAACAAGTATAGGCAGTTGAACAAGAAGATCACCACAGATGGGCTTCACAGGAATAGTGCTTTGCTCCATTGCCTGCTGTTAGGCAAGGACTCTTACATTCTTGTGGAACACGAGACAAAGCAAGCACAAGAATGTCCGTATCAGGACCTTGGTGTGGATGGAGGAAGAGACGATGACAAAAACAGTGGACAGGTTGAGGGAGCAAGGGAGGAGGAAAAGAGCTAGACTGAGGTGGAGATGGGAAGATTGTGTGAGGAGGGATATCAATAAGGTTGGGTGTTTGGAGAATGGAGAGAGATGGCTGAGGACAGTGGGAAGTGGAGGAGTATTGTGGCCGAGGCAGAGCAGAAGCTTAGTACCGTTGGACCTCACCCCTTAGGGCCCTGTCACACCTTGACGTTATAGCCAGGAATGGCAACGTATAAAAATGCACGTAAAACGTTGGCGTACGCTGAAGTTTTGAGGTGTTTTTTTTATTTTTTTTTAAGTTTTGGTCGTATTCATAACGTGTTGGTTGTATGCATAACGTATTAGTAACGGGCACAGAACGTTTCGTTGTGTTAAAGATAACTTATACCAACGAATGCTTAGCCTGTTGTCGGCGTTCACAAAACTATGCCCAACGATAGTTTAACTTAGTCATAGCGTGCTGCACGTATCGCCGACGAACTCGTGGCGTTCTCTGTTAAAAACCTGCCGCACACCGATTTAAATCATAACCGCCTGAAAATTGGAAGTGTCAACATCGCAGTCACACCTTGACGATTTAGCCAGCGTATGCCCACCTATGAAAAATGTGTCTAAAACGCTGGCACACGTCGAATACGGTTTGGGTAAGTTGTGTATACGTTCGGAGCACACTGAAAAACAATGAAGTATGCTGGCATACTACGTGGTACGTCTCGTACGTCGTGAAATTTCAAGCATGCTGAAAATTTTACGACGTACTCGACGTATGGCTCACAAGTTCCGCATACACTGGCATAAGTTCTCGGCACATTCCGCGATCGTTTACACACGTCGGCCACACGTTACTTGTAAGTTACTCATAAGTCGAAACACGTCGAGGTAATGTTTAGCATACCCGAAACTTAATTTTTAACATACGAGTAACGTGCTTTGAACCTATTAGTAGCGTGCTTTGAACCTATGTGTAACGTATCTCAAACACACATTGGCGTATGGAGACAAATTTGATTAACGTCTTCCGGACGACCACAGAAATTTACTGAACGTGTTTCTAACTTACAGCTACCTTACTTACAGTATAATGTATATAACTTACAGTATAATGGCGTATTGGCAGCGTTTAGGGGAATTGGTATATACAAATGGGCTTCACAAGAGGAACCCGTCAGTGTTCCAGACTCCATGTTGAGTAGATATCAATGTCAGTAGCAGTAGCAGTAGTAGTAGTAGTAGTAGTAGTAGTAGTAGTAGTAGTAGTTCGAGAGAATTTAGTGATGTCGATGTTATTAGTAGTAGTAGTCGTAGTTCGAGAGAATTTAGTGATGTCGATGTTGGTTGTAGTAGTAGTAGTAGTAGTAGTAGTAGTAGTAGTAGTTCGAGAGAACTTCGTGATGTCGATGTTAGTAGTAGTAGTAGTAGTAGTAGTAGTAGTAGTTGTAGTTCGAGAGAATTTAGTGATGTCGATGTTGGTGGTAGTAGTAGTAGTAGTAGTTCTTTCAAGTAATGTGTTGCAAAGTGTGAACAACGTTCGTGTAGCATGCTTACAAAAGGTTACTCATAGGTTAGAAATAAGTTTCGGGTACGCTACACATTACCTCGACGTGTTTCGACTTATGAGTAACTTACAAGTAACTTGTTTCGACGTCTGTCAACGATCGCATAACGTGCCTACAACTTATGGCCAGCGTAGTGGAACGTGTGAGTCATACGCCGGCATACGTCGTAAAATTTCAAGCATGAAAAAATTTGAGGAAAACCCAAAAGTACAACGTTTAAAGCCAGCGTACAACGACGTATGGTAGTGTTTTTCAGTGTGCTCTTAACGTGTACAAAACGTACCCATAACGTATTCGACGTGTACCAGCGTTTTACACAATTTTTTCATAAATCGGCATACGCTGGCTAAATCGTCAAGGTGTGACAGGGCTTTTATAAAGGGAAGAGAAGAAGAAGAATGTGTACATCTACTCTACTTGCTTCATTGAGGACGTGCAATATGAGGATGGTGTCTGCACCTTTGTTTGGATGGTGCTGAGGTGGTCGATGTTGGTCTGATTTGATAGTACTCCATTAACCTGTGGAAACGATGGCAAGGAAATAGGAATATTGCAACACGCTTGCAGGATTTTTTTTTTTTTTTCTTGAAGGTCACATGCTGGGTTCCCATTTATCTTCAAATTGATTATTATTAATGCCTTGAAGAATAGCTTAAAGGAGTTTTCTCCTTGCACAAGATGTGTTGTCTACCCAATTCTAGCCTTCCATGTTGAATTCTGGTCTTCATATGACTTGAGCATGTCATAATGGTCGACTATCACATGGACTTTGTCATGTCCACACATGCATGCAGTAACAACTCTAAGACATTCCTGTGCATAATCTTTGCAGGAAGTCATAAATATTGAATTGATCTGGACATTTGCCATTCTGTCAATGAAGACGCAAGGAAAAAAAAATTAACTTGGATGACGTTGGACATCAAGTTGTGCGGTCACATTTTAAGTCTTGGTCTGTCATTGTTTTTCAAGGTACTGCTTCATTGTATCTTGTTCTTGTCCTGCTCCATTTGATCCATTATTTTCTAACTGGACCATGAGTTTAGTTTTATCTGGGATGGAAGAATTGGGCCACTTGTGGCAAAAGACTTCCCTAGATTCATAATACTCCATTGCCATTGGCCAAATCGATTAATCTCTTTTGGGATTCTAAGAAACACTGAATGGTTTTAATCATCCCAGAACACTTGAATGAATGACGTCCACAATAGTTAACCTTTCCAAAAAGTACTGCACTGTTGACCATAATCCATGACAAGATATTTTCATTCACTGCAGTATCTGTCACTTCAAGTTCATCACATTATCATGTGATTTTGAACATTCCATTTTTGCATGGACTTGTGTTTTAAAAAGAAAATCATTAAAGTTGTAAACGCACTCACTCCCCCCCTCCCCCACCACTCCACTCCACCCCATCCCCCCCCCCAATCCAGGATCACAATCCATATAAAGTAAAGAAATTCTTCAAAAACTTTCAAAAATGGATCAAACAAGATATTCATATTTAGCGGAAACATATAACACGCACATCCAATATAAGCCACATTAGCTACTTTGACATGTGGACTACAGCGACGATCATACAATCTGAAAGAATTCAGAAAAGCCAAGCAGATTATGTTGTATATTTACCCAATAACCTTTCGACTGGTTAGAAATCTGAGAGTAAGAATGCAGGCTACTGTGAGGAGGGAGGCCCAAAAATATTTTACAATGCACTTCATGATTTCCTTTTAAATTTCTCATGAGAACTGATGCCATTTATTGGATCATGTTGCACTCTTCCCCCCTCCCCTCCAACGTACATATTCGTATACACCCAATCACGTCTCTCACCCATAATTTGGGGGAATTAACCAATCGGTTCTCTCCAAATCGATATAAATTATAAAGGTCCTAGTCATCTGGGGGTGAATGATTAGGTGTGAGAGCTGATTGGTCAAGTTTCATGACTGTTTTGTGCCAATTTCAAACTTTACTTATCAAGCTCGTCTTTACTTTCTGTTTCAGCCCGATCGATTTCCAGTCAATTAAAGACTCCCATTTACATTTCCCCAACATGTCATCCTACCTCTTTAATAGTTTTTTTTAAAATCCACCATCCTGTTGTTGCCTTTGCCTTTTGTGAAGACAAGGGTCTATGATTGTGGTACTTTGTTATTTGAACAGTACTGCGCGACTAATGTTGTACTTCTACTTCAATGGCTCATATTATTCCCACCTTGTGGGGTTGGCCTGTGAATGTTTTTGGCCCAGATCTTTCATGAGCCTGATGTTCGACTGAAGGTGCCAGGAATTTGTAACTTATCCAGGATGCCAGTCATGACTCGCCTACTCTTTTCAAGGGACAATGTAGGATCTTTGACATCTCCGAACTGATAGTATCAGATTGTACACCCAGTTTTTTGACCATCCAAGGAATCACACGCACCTTGATTCCTCGCTCTGCATGTGAAACACAAGGAAGACCGTTTATAGTTGGGGAGATTCAAATCCAGGCGAGACAACCTGAAGGCAGGTTTGCACACCCCTCGGCGGCTTTCCTGGCACACCGTTATTTGAACTGTACTTTTCCTTTTGATACACCGTTTCCTTATCATCCACAGAGCTTTCTAATATTCTCCTATTTTAAAGCTGCAATAATGATTTCTCTCCACCAGATGCTCAAATATATCAACCCCTTCTGAGGATAAAACATTTTCATCTCTTCTGTGTTATCAACTGTGCCATTCCTGACCTGCGCATCTTACAGCTTTCTATATGTATGTTTTTCACTCATTTTTTTTTTTTAAATCAGGTTTCACTTACTGTGTAATACCGGTGTCTGTGACACGCCAGTTGCTGTACATTGGCAGACAAGGTAAACAATGGATTTTATCAACTAAAACTTGATAGGAGTATGTTTACCATCATAGGAAACAAAGTGTAGCAGACGTTTCGAGCATCAACCGCATTTTGTGAAATCTATTCCCTTATGTACAACAAGAAAGACGATTAGTCGAAGACTTGTACCTTGTTTCAAATAATTAAGAACCAACAAAACGAGTTTGGTTCAGATTCATAAAAGTATCACCACTATGTTCAGTCAGCCACCTAAAAAATATCTGCAGTCTTCAATGGTGGAGCCCTTGTAATAAATTTAAAAATGCACATCCTGGGATGTCAGTGTACCTTTACCTTCATGACAAGAATATTGAAAGAGAATGAACAAATCAATGTAACATCTAGAATTGTCAGCCATAGTCACAACATTTTGAGTTCACAAAACCAAACAACAACCTTCGCGTTCCATGTTGAAGGCCCATCATGTTATACCACGCTCAGAAAAACATACACATAGAGTCATATACACATATACACTCATACATGTCTTGACGACCTGTTTTTGGCATACACCTCAAAGGTGATTTTTGAAGTTACCATATCCGACGGAACTTCCGATACCTTCGCCCGCAGTCACGCAATCAAGCCGTCATGTCATTTTCAAAAGCGCCTCCGGTCTCTTCTTTGGCAAGATATGTGTTCAAGGAATACTTCCTGTTGTGCAGCATACGATTGTGGTTAAGCTTTGCTGTCATTTCAAATTCAATTCCAAGCGATCTCCTCCTCGTCCCACCCCCCACCCCCTCCCCCCCCTCACAAAATGACAGGAGGGACTCAAACATTTCATTTGTTCTGTCTCTGTTCAGCTACTGTCCTGAGATCCCTTTGCCTGTCAGCCTGAAGGGGAGGGATGTGCAAAATGAACCTGTTTCATTTGTACGGTAGGGGCAGATTAGTAAGAAAGGTGAAAAGGAATATCGACTGAAATTGCTGCACCTTTCACTTCCCAGCAATGACTAAACCTGCAAGTCAGATAATGTAATGTATGAAATGAGAACTTTTGCAAAAGTACATGTTTGAAAATACCAACAAGTGCTCATTACATTCAACAGCACAGTGTTGTTGCTGTTGTGTGTGGGAGGGATAGTGGGCGAGGGGTTTTTGTGGGTGGGATGACGTGCGTAGTATACATGAACAAGGATTCTTGGATTCCACCAAAAATATGACGCGAGTACCTTCAAATGGTGCCTCAACACAGCTCTGCCAACCACCGATCCTCCAACTGATTAATGGCCAAATTTATACACGGCGTGCGTCTTGCTTAGCAAATGTTTTCAATGAAACAGCACAGGGTGCGAGCCTGTATGCATAGTATTGGGTTTCACACAAAAGCGTATCGGGTTTAAAACATCACTGGCCCTTCAATTTAAGGGTCAACAAAAAAAACCCCTGGGCATTTGTGCGAAAGACCGATAGAACCAATTTGTGACACTTTTGCAGTGCTTGAATGCCATGGTCCGTTGAATGTTCGTTCCTGATGTTTCCTGGCACATGCTTTAAACTTAATGATCATATTGAATTACCAGGTTCTTTCTTTAACAGTCGTTGAGACTAAACTAAACCAAGCTGGCATTTTTGTCTTCAAAAGTCTTGCATGAAACTTTACAATTTATCCTGATACATATATTTAGATACGCACACATATACACACGCACATTTGTAGATCAAGGTTAACATGGTCTTTGTATTCAATATAATCAAAAGGAACAGAGGTGTTGATGAAACCTCACGCATTCCTCAAGATTCCCTTCTTACGTGTACACACTTGCCCCATATATCTAGTAGCGCCTTCATGCCATCTGTGTCGACGTCTTTGAGATGGGAACACAGCCATTTAATAAAACATGCTTTGACATCTTCATCATTCGAAAACTTAATGCGACCAAGATGTTCCTTGAATGGTACAAAAAGATGAAGATCACAATTTGACAAGTCTGGACTGTGTTTTGGGGATGATTTAGCACTTCACAGTCCTTCTCCGTGCTAGAGTGGTCTGAGTTAAAATTGCCGTGTGAAAACGTGCGAGCGTTATCAGGCAGTGGTCACGTCCTGAGACAGCATACCTGCCATTGTCTGCATATTGTTTGTCTCACTTCATTTTATTACAAGTCATTGTTATAATGTGCATTGTTTGTTTGTTTTTCCTGCACTCACAAAACTCCACTTGAACTTTACACTGTGAATGTCCAAAAACACTTTCCACAAACTTTCAGAACGTTTGCTGAATGTTGAATTATTTTTTAGTAGTTGGTGCTGTCTCCACTCCGAGCTGATTGGCTTTGAATCTGGCATTTAATTATGGATCGTCATCCGATGACGTGTTGCTCTTCTTCAAGCCATCATCTCCATTCCTCTGGTAACTTTGCAGGGCTTTGTTGTAATGGCCACACAAGTTGTCCTTTAATCAGATGTAGTCTCTTGCTACCCATCTTTTACTGACCTAATTCAATTTCAAATGATAATACAAGTTCTACAAGGAACTTTAATACAGGAGGCCATGGGGCCCATCAAGCCAGTGCAATGGTTGTTTGTCAGTGCTCTATGTTTTTGAAATGGGGACTGTCAAGCAAAGAAGCGGCACATATCGTTTTAGAAGTCTTTGGTTATATGACTAAGCTGGGGTCGGGTTCGAACTGCCGACTTGCCAGACACAGAGCGGGTGCTCTCACCATTACGTCTCCGAGTTTGGTAATGATGATGATCGATTCCACACTTGCAAAAATGACATCCGATTACTGTCATTCATGGGCAAGTTTTCAAAATTTCACAACCATGAGAGCAGTTATTTGGGTGTGCGAGTGCTCAAAATTGCTCGCCAACAGCAAGTTTTGAAATTGCTGCCCATTAAAACCCACAAACTCCAAGAAAGACGTGAATCGCCAAAATGTGCGGAGAGGTTCTTGGAAATTTCAGTTAGTTTGCCAATCTCCTTCAAAAATAGCTTAATGGTACACCTCTGTTTCACAACACATTGTTGGCAGCTGCGATCTGCATTTTATCCAGAATACTTTTGGCCAACTCTGATGTCACTTCCTGTCTAACCTCCTCATGGTAAACAATATAATTGCATAGAATTACAGCATTTCACTTATTTTTACATCCTGTGTCGTTAAAAAGTCCAAAACAACCTTGACCTGGTGTGTGTGTGTGTGTGTGTGTGTGTGTGTGTGTGTGTGTGTGTGTGTGTGTGTGTGTGTGTGTGTGTGTGTGTGTGTGTGTGTGTGTGTGTGTGTGTGTGTATTGCATTGCATACTCAGGGCACTTATCCACATTACCTTAATCTTAACATTAACTAAGCAACAGTGCACACAATGTCATCATTCACAAAAATTGGTCGTTGCAAAATGTTCTTCATTCTGAGTCTTGTATGTGTGATTTATGATTCCAGGCACTTTGCGATGATGTTCTGTCATGCACATGATGATCAACTTGACAATGTAGTGAACAGTAGAGGTCTTCACAACAAGTTTACAATGAAGCAGTTTATGGTTGACTTGATGTTGAAGTGAGCAGTAGAGGCAGCCACAACGAACTTACTAACTTACAACAATGTCAATTGTGAACCAGATAATGTTGTTGTACCTTAGCCTGGTGTTGGCGCAGTGGTTAGGGCAGCGGCTTGGGATCCAAAAGGTCCTGAGTTCAAGCCCCGTTGGGCCACTGAATTAATACACCAGGGGGTTGACTCAGCCTGTCATCCTTCCGAGGTCGGCGAAATGAGTACCAGTATACTGGGCCGGTGTATACCCCGGTTAAAATAGGTGTACCATATCCCTGTGTCGTAAGAGGCGACCGGGGTTGCGTTAGGAAGGGCATCCGGCCAAATCACTAACATGTGCCAAATCACTATGCGGATCATACGGATGATCCGCTGTGGCGACCCCTAACGGGAACAGCCGAAAGAAGAAGAAGAAGAAGATAATGTTGTTGTACCATAAGATGATGATGTAAGGTCAGTGTAGTGGAGTGTTGCTGAGAAACGGTACTTTGTTTCGCGTCTTCGTACAAAGTGTACCAGTTTAGAACCATGTCTGCTTTGACCCGTGGAACGCTACCACCTCGTTGTGGTGATCGGCGTGATGAATGGCTTGATAGGAGCTCACAAGCCTTGCAGAAACATCACGCCTCAAAATTGGATGCTCAAAATAGCTGAGTCTCTCCCCACTGAAACCAGGGATGCTCAAAATAGCTGAGTCTCTCCCCACTGAAACCAGGGATGCTCAAAATAGCTGAGTCTCTCCCCACTGAAACCAGGGCTCTGATGGATGTGTGGTCAGAGAGAGCCTCCTCGTTTCATTTGAGAATCCCTCTCCTCCCCTCACGAGTATGACACGGTGCTATCCCAGTGAAGCAAATTCACCAGCATCTCCTCTCCTTGATTTGCTTAATCTCTTTGTCGACAACCTCTGCCTTGGTTCATGCACTTTTATTTCCAGCATTCCAGGCATGCCCTCCTGCCTCTCAAGGTCCAATCGCACTGCTCCCCACAGCCTCCAACCCAAGCTTGTTCGGGCATTATCTTGCCTGCCTGAGCCTATCCACCGTACCATGGTCCATTTTTACTCTGATTATCAGCCTAGTTCACATTTCATTACTCTCTTATTTACTGCACAAACTGGATATAATTATATATATATTTTAAAATCCTCTTGCTTCTCAAACGTTTTGTATATTTAGTCAATTTGTCGACACGGTGGTTTCCTTCAGTTCCCTCAGTTCCGCCTTCTCCCTGCCCCTTTAAAAATTATAATTGGTAGGAATATGTTCTGTATGTTGTTGCACACACAACCACTTCCTCGGATTGGAAGGGAAATTTTGGAAAAGAGCATTATGAACTTAGGTTGTAATCGCAGAGGATGGTTCCCTTTTTCCTTCTACTTTTTTTGTCTCTTCTATTCTGCTAGCGTGGGAAAGCACTGCTGTACCATTTGGACATAATTGTAAGCATCTGCTTGATATGAGTGCAGTCACCACGAGGCTGCGCTGTGCATAGGGATGATCTTGGTCACGCAGTTGCCACGTTTTACTTTCCCATGTTCAAGTAATTGCGCACACATTGGGCATGGATGTCAGGGGAGAATGGAGTTGATGGGGAAGGGTTATGAATTGAGAAGTGGGGGTGTGTCAAACTGAAAACATTTTCAAAGAGGAGACAATTGCTAAGTGACAATGACTTTTTGTGTTGTTCCTTTATGAAGCTCCATTTTGAGTCCGGCGATGCAGGCACGACATTAATCTGAGAAAGATGCACAGAAAACAAGCAGCGCTCTTCCCTCCCCAGAAATGACCTTTCTTGATTTTATGGAACAGCTGGTAAAGTTTAAATTAACACCGGCAGCCTGGTCTTGATTTGGACCCTTTTGTGTACGGCCTTTAAAGCAATAATAGGTGCAACAGTAATTATGCTGCAGCTTGGACCACTTCGGTGAAGTCAAACTAATGTGGTTTTCCTTCCCAAGGGTTTCGCTGACCTAGACGTCTTTAGATGTAATTGCCCTGATTTTGGCTTTTGCGGCAGTGGCTTCTAGGACAAGTAAAATGCTCCACCACCCATTGGCTTGCTCAGCACCTTCTGTTCGTTACGTTGATGGAATCTTGATAGCATCCGGTGGTTGCAAAAACTAATACTGCAAGCACAATGTTTTCACAAATTGCATCGAATAAATAAATAATCTGCAGAGCCATTTCATAAATATATCGGTGGGTTTTTTTTGGGGTTTTTTTTAATGAGACCAAACAACCTCTGCACTGAATGAACGAAGTAGATGACATTAGATATCATTTGGTACAATTTCTCCAGCAAAGTTGAGCATTGTTGCATCAAAGAGGATAGCTGCTGTGGACTGGTCTTCATGCCATGATTGAACACATTCCAAAGATGCTTGATCAGATTGATATCTGGAAACTGTGGTGGTCAGGCCAGATGTAAGTCTGCATCGAGTCCTTTGAACTATTCGTGCATAATTTTTCATCCTGACCCATGCCATAATTATCTGTGATTATAACTTGGCATGAAAGATTGATTTCCGTTGAGGGAAATCCTGACGGGCAACAGATTTTTGCCAATTGTGAAATGTCCACCTTTCTCCTCCAGATTGCTCAATATTTTGATTTTGATTTTAATTTTGATGTGGTTTCATCTGAATGGCTAATTTTAGGTTGTAATAGCAGAAGTTTTTTTTTTTTACTGCTTAGATTTTTCTTTACAAAGTTTGTATTGCTCATCATCATCATCTTCTTTAACGGCCACAATTATTCCCAAGTTCTTGTGGGGTAGGCTTGGTCTAAGGCTTTCACGAACTTGCTGGTCAGGCCTGACATTAAACTCAGGTGAGGGCAGGAATTTGGAATTTGGCCATGGTGCCAGCGATAGCATGTGGTCTTTAATTGACACCAACTAATGCCAGCAGATTGGAAGCCCGCTTAACATCCATCCGAGAGACGGCACACATTGATGGATCACCCTTGTCTGTGAAACACCAAGATGACATTTTATTGTTGAACCAAACTTCAAACCCAGGTTTAGAGGCGAGTGTGCGTACATCTAGGCCATCCTGCCAGCCCTAAAGTTTCTACTGCTTTTATTTTTCTTAATTTCACATACGTGTATAATGATGTGATAATTACCTCCGCCACCGAAGGTGGACGGAGCATATGTTTTTTTTACCCCTGTTTGTTTGTATTTATTTATTTTGTCTGTTTGTGATCAAGATATCTCAAAAAGTTATGGACGGATTCGGTCAAAACCGAATGTGTGATAAGGACGAATTGATTCAATTTTGGTGAAGACTCGAATCTGGATCCAGATATGAGATTTTTTTTTTAGTGATTCTTCACCATTGAGAGAGAGGGCCAAGAAGGATACATAGCACGATATTTCAAAAAGTTGTCGACAGATTCGAGCAAAACGTGGTGGATTGGTTAGGGTAGGTAACAGTGACAAGCTGATTAGATTTTGTTGAAGATCTGGATGCACGTCCAGCCTTTCAGTGGGATACAAAACGTAAACTGTTCAGCATGGCGGAGGTATGTGCTCTCCCAAGTGTCGTTCTAGTTTTCACTGTTTAAATTTGTATTCGAGTCTCATTGCCATGGCATTTCTGAATATTTGAATAGCTACTATGTAATAGAACAAATTGTATTCCCTCTCAGGTTCTCTTGGCTCTCGGGAAATATGCAAGTTTCTAATAGTCTAACAACCATCGAAGACAACTTTTCATTGACTCAAAAAATACCAAGAAAGTTGAGAAATTATGACAGTTATTCTATCTATCCTCATGTTGGTTGTAGATCTAGTAAGAAAATCCTTGGGATCATGTTAGCAGAGTTTGAGGAAACATGACGAGTCAATTTTCTTGCAAGAGAGACAAGAATCAATATGGGACTTCGCACAGAAACCCCAGGAAACCGGGGTAATCAGGGCAGCCGAACGTATATCGTGTGTCCAGGATAAGGATTGTAACATTAAATGTCACCAAGTTTCTGAAAAAAAGCCAAATATACTTGGAAAAGTACCTGTGAAAAAGGGCTGTGCCTCTACATAATGAAAGACTTGGAGAACTTTCTCAATTCGCCGACCAGGCAGTTGATCGTAGTACAAACTCCCAACGATGTGGGTCAGTGCAAGGCCCAAGTGGACGGGCGTGTGCTACACAAACCCCTGGCGGATCACTACCAGTGAATGGAATGTGTATCTGGATTAGGTGCTTCTGAATACCGATGGGAAGACCATTTCTGGGGCTTGTGAATGTGCAGGGTAAGTTTAAAATGATATTTACTATTCATCGATATTATGATATTTCTCGTATCCCCTATTTTACCGTGAGTCCGATTTGCATTCAGGAACAGAGCGATTGTGGTTAACCACTCTGAAATTACCACTCTTTTGTCGAAATGCTGAAAATTATGTTTAAAAGATGATTTTGAATTACAGATGTTGTGCTCGCAAAGACTGGTTAAAAATGCTCAGCAAGCAGAACCGATTCACGATAAATACACACGCACCGCACCGCACATGCAAAAAGCCTCATTTAGCATTCATACGTATAGGGATTCCTTCAGATGTTCTGATGTGCTCCAACCTCTTTAGCTCTCCTTTTTGAGGTGTGTGTATGTATATATATATATATATATATATATATATATATATATATATATATATATATATATATATATATATATATATGTTGATATAACACACACACACACACACACACACACACACACACACACACACACACACACACACACACACACACACACACACACACACACACACACACACACACACACATCTGTGCAGTGTCTGTCACGTGTTTTGTGTTGTCACTGAACTACTCCTTCAAAGTTTTGTGGAATCGTACCAAACTTCTGGGCTGCACCTACCTCAGCTGACTCGATGTCCTCAGGGTATTTTTTTTATATAGTTTTTAATTAAATCTACAACTTAAATATATTATATAAATGTAATTAATCATGAATATTACATTTTAATTTTCAAAATAAATGTTTGAATTCTTCCTCGTGTAATTCATGACTACACAGCAACTCAGTGTATGCCTGGTGTTGGCTTAATGGTTAGCATGGTGGGCTTGGGATCATAGGAACCTGAGTTCAAATCCCACTCGGCTGTTGAATTAATACCAGGTGGAGTTGACTCAGCCTGCCATCCTTCTGAGGTCAGCAAAATGAGTGCCAGCTTGCTGGTATCCTGTGTCGGAGTGGCGACCCGTCCAGGATTGTGCACAATAGCCAAGGAGACTGCTTAGGCAGCACCAACGTTCTGCCCAGAGTATGGTCCCAATGGATGAATGGCAACTTGGTACTTGTTCTCAGTTAAAACAAGCCTGTCTTCATTGCGACGTGTGGTGCGGTGATTTGAATTGCACGGTGGGAGTTGTGACGGTTAGGCAGTGACGTGCGGTGAGGCGAGCACAGTGAGCTGATCCATGCTTGTATCTAATATGTAAAGAAGAAAGTTTGTTGGCTTGTTTGTTCATTTATGCATTCAGACCCTGCATGAACCAGTGCAACCAAACTTTGCATGGCCTCCTCTTTCATCTAGAGGAAGGTCGAGGGCTATGTTTGGATAAAGAAATTGACCACATAAGACCAGATAATTGGCCTTCAGGCCTTGATTGGATTTTCTGCAGATCACACTGCGTGCATATTTTCCCCAGGAGTTATCGAGTAATATCTATTGTGAAGATCGTATGTTGAGGTTGTCGTGATTTGTCAGCAACAGAAACACAAATTTAATTATTATCGTGTTTACAGGTATGTCGGTTATTAAAAAGATTGCTTTACACGGGTTTGCTATAACACTTCCGTATTCAGGCCTCGGGTGAGTATGTTGCTTACACACTGCCTGGGTTTTCTCCGGGAGCGATAGAGTAATATGTTTTTTCAACATCTTATGTTGAGGTTGTCGTGATTTGTTGTCAACAACACAAATTTAATTTCTGGTATGTTTAATTGACTTTCCCCAGGCAATGCCGGGTACTTCAGCTAGTATGGCATAAAATCATTACATCCGCATTTGGACCTGTTGGGTTAGTGGCTAAATGTGATGAAGAGAAGAGGAAAAGGAGCTGGAAGAATGGGAGAAAGGAGGAAGGTAGTGGAGTAAGTGAGGAGAAAAAATTGGAATAAATAGGAAGAGAAGTGGGGGTAGGAGAGGTGCTTAAGTGAAGGCAGTTTTATGGAGCATTGGGGATGTGTTGCCGGGGGCGGGGGGGGCAGGAGCGAAAATTCATCTATTTACCTCTGCCACCGAAGATGGATGGAGGTTATGTTTTCACCTCTGTCTGTTAGTTTGTTACTTGGCAAAAAAAAAATTGATAAGTGTATTGATCGCTTCTGTTTGTCTGTCCACTCACCTTTAATCGCGTACAGGTCACAATTTCATACCAATCTTCATGAAACCTCACAAAATGGTAGAGTTGGTGGTCCAACAGAATACTATTTCTTTTTAAGGTCAAAAGGTCAACACAGGCCAAAGGTCAACAACTTTGTCAAATATCTAAAATCATCAATTTTCATCCAATTGACTTGAAATTTGAAGAGCATTTTCATATCAGCTTACTGAATTCAACCACCAATTATTTTTGAGGTCAACATTGGCCAAAAGATTAACATAGGCCAAAGGTCAATATCTTCGGTGAAATTTCTTAAATCCTCAATTTTCATCCGATTAACTTAAAATTTGAAAAGGATTTGCATTTCAGGTCACTGAATTTAACCAATTATTTTTGTGGTAAATATAGGCTTAAAAGGTCAACATAGGCCAAAAGATTAACATAGGCCAAAGGTCAATATCTTTGGTGGAATCTCTAAAATCCTCAGTTTTCAGCCGATTGACTTGAAATTCGAACAGGATTTGCATCTCATGTCACTGAATTCAACCACCAATTATTTTTGAAGTCAAAAGGTCAACATGGGCCCAATTTCTAAAATTGAGGCAGGCCAAAAACTATATATATCATGATATCTCAAAAACTTGTGGATGAGTAACGACAAAACTCGGTGGATGGGTTGATTAGGTGACGAGAACAAGTCGATTCAATTTGGGTTCAGATCCAGCCTATTAGTGGGATATAAAATTAAAACTGTTCATCTTGGCGGAGGTACGCGCTCCACCAAGTACCATTCCCCTTTGTTCTGTTTTTCCAAGTGTCGCTCTACGAGTGATGTTTCATTTGTATTTCAATTACATACAGGTCTCAATTTCAAACCGATCTTCACAAAACTTCACCACATGGTCGAGTTCATCAAAAGCAAGAAGCCTATTGTTCTTGTGGTCAAAAGGTCAACAGGCTAGCATTTCTAAAATTGTCAGTTTTCATCCGATAAACTTGAAATTTAAAGAGGAGTTGCATGTTTGGTCATTGAATTCAACCACCAATTATTTTGGAGGTCAACCTCGGCCAAAAAGTCCACATCGGCCAAATTTCTAAAATTGTCAATTTTCATCCGATTGACTTGAAATTTGAAGAGGTTTTGCGAATTTGGTTATTGAATTCAACCTCTAATTATTTTAAAGGTCAAATTTGTTTTATGGATGTTGCAAGTGTCATGCTTTGCACATATTTCTTTTTTGTTTGTCTGTCTGTCTGTGAGCATGATATATCAAAAAGTTATGGACAGATTCGGATGAAACTCAGTGGACAGTTTAGGTGTGTGATTTTGACTAATTTATTAGATTTCGGTGAAGATCCGGATCCGGATAAGATAATTTTTGAGTGATTCTTCGCCATTGAGAGATGTGGCCAAAAACGATATTTTGCATGATATTTCAAAAAGTTGTGAATGGATTTGGATGAAACTTGGTGGATGAGTTGGTTTGGTGATAAGAACAAACTGATTAGATTTTGGTTCAAGTCCGGATTCAGATCCGACCTATCAGTGGGATACAGACGTAAACTGTTGTGGAGCAATGTGCTCTACTGTGCATCGTTCTAGTTTGTAATGTAAGAAATTGATGACCATATATTGGGCCATTCATAGCAAACTTTTGATTGAGAATTATTTAATTTTTTGTTGAGGTTTCGAGAGTGTGTGGTCAGAACTCTGTGTGCATGATGTTGTTTTAGTAACTTTCTCATGGTGTAATAGTGACTCAAGACCGAATTAGTGAATCCTTTGTCGTGTTTGTTTCTATACTCAAGTCGAGTAATTGTCCATAAAGCTTTTGCTTCCATCTATGACAATGTGACTGAGGAGCACATACAGACTTGTCCTCGACTAGGAAAGGTGAACACCACTAAAGCTGAGACCACTTTCTTTTTCAGTGTGGTGATTTTAATTTTTTACACCTCAGTAAAAATTGTCACCCAACACAGTGTGCAGTCATCGTAGATAAATAGGTTTCATGGTTCAGCACGGTGATTAATCTGCAATTTAATCCTCTTCGGTTTTCTTTGATATTTATTTCTCCCTTGTATGTGGTACTATTACATTTTTGATTAATTGTCTTCTTAATAAGCTTAGAGTCCAAAATATAACTGGGTTCATTCAGGATTCATCTTTCAAATGGAGTTCACTGTTGTATTATTCCATTTCCTATTTTTATTCGCCGCAGATATATTGTGGTCATAATTCAAATACCCTGAGGGAGACTTCTTTGAGGACATCTCAGTGCTGATAAGCTCCACTGACTGATGCCTGCCTCTCTAATGAGTTAATACAGCATGTTTTTTTAGCAGCACTTGTTGTAGAATAGGTTGCAAGAAGTGTCATCTTGCACCAGATGATCAAAAATACTGCTTCAAATGGTGATTCAGGTCAAAGTCATGAAATGGTGATTCAGATCGAAGCTTCCCAGGCTGAATATTCCTGCCAAGAGAGGCAAAAAAAAGGAAAAAAAAAAAGAACAACCAGGGTTTAATCACTCATTGAAGTGGCAGTCTTCATCTCGTAGGACTCGAGCCATCTGTTCTAGCAATTGTAAGGAGTTTAGCCAAACTAGTTGTTGATTGAGATGGGAATGTGTTTTCCGACTTACCCAATTCACTCACTTTTTCAGTTACTTAGCTTGGATAACTTACACTAATAAGTTTCCTTTTCTTCCCTCACAAAGTTTGAACTACTCTCACTGGCTGAGTAATATTGGAATATATGACCTGCCTGTAATTGTCAGTTTGTCATTATGGGTTAAAATAACTAACGTGGCATGCATGGCGCTTGCTTGAGTTCTTAAAACTAAAACCGATGCTGGTGCATTTTTTTTCTTTGTTGCATTTGATTAGTTTGTGTAATTTAGTGGTTTCACTCCTTAAATTGTACCTGCTGTGGATAAATGGGACAAAAGTCAATCTAATGCATTCCTTTTTAAGGGATCTCTCCCTCTTCCTCTGGACTGGCGGCCAATTTTCTTTGTATCGAAGCAACTTTCCATCCATGGTCACGCACCGAATCAGCCCAACACCTCACGAAGGCGGCTACATGACTCGACCGCGAGGGTAGTTGTGGCCGGAATTTTGAATTTAGCCAGTGTGCTTACGATTACTTACCTACTCTTCATCGAAAAAGTCGGTGGGATCCTTAAACGTCAACCAGCTAATGCTGGCGGACAGGTTCTCGAACTTAACATCCATCCGAGGGATGGCAATGGTCTGCCAGTAAACACCAGGATGACAGTTTATAGTCTCGTCCCGAATGGAATGCAGCCGAGACAGCTCAAAGGTGAGTGTGCTACCTCTGCGATATTTTATCAGGCGCTTTAAGGGAACTCGTTTTGGCAGGTAAAATGTAACATGTTGTGGTTTTAGGCCACAAAGATAGTTTGATAAACATCAATGGTTTATCTGGACCAAAAGGTTTAAATCAAATTATGCAAGAATGTATGTAAAAAATTCTGTAACTGAGTGTAATGGGTGATGAGGTGGGATGCAGACTATGAGTAACAGCCTCCATTCATCCATTTATCTTTTAATATAGCTATCTAGCTATCTAGTTTTTATTTATTTCACACTTTATAATCTTTGGGTAAAAGTTTCAATGAAAATGCTGATGTGGCAATCTATAGCACCTTTGTCTTATCGCAAGGTTGCTGTGCATGAAAAATCGAGAAATTGCCATCATCATTTGGGGTCTTAAGATTCTGCTCTGTTCTCCAGCAGAAGCAAAGCATTTTATTGTGCATTTTAACATGCATCGGGCCGGTAGGATAGCTGAATGGTATGTATACTCGCCTCCTCGATATCTAGCTTCGGTTTGAATCTTGGCCCAGCTATATCCTATCATCGTGATATTTCACACGCAGCCCGATACATCAATGTCTGCACCGTTAACCGAGGGACGTTAAGCCGGATGTCTCATCTGCCAGCACTGGTCATGGGTGGGCATTAAAGAAACCTCTGTCTTTCGCAAAGAGTAGATTAGTTATTCCAAATTCCTGACCTGACTTACTGCTGGAAAGAGAATGTGAAATCACCTTGCACAACCCTTGCCAAGATGCGGCTTCAGCACCACTGAAGCTCTGTAAAGAGTATGATCCATTGATGATGAAGACACTTATTTAATAAGAAAGCTCAGGAGATTGCCAATTATAATGGGCCAACCTTTTTTTTGCTCCCCACATTTATTCTCCTCCTTTTTCTTTCCTGTTTTTCCCTCATTCCTCTAATTTCCCTTAACCATTATGCACACGCTGCTTCTCCCCCCAAAAATTTCACCTTATGATAATCACCAATGCCAGGCTGGAAGGATAGCCAAGAGATATGCACACTGTCTTGCCTGGGTTATAATTTGGGCCCAGCTATAAACCGTCATCCCAGTGTTTTTCATACAGGGTGAGGCAACAATGTGTGTGCCGTCCCTCGGATGGACGTCAAACTGACAATCTTCTCTGCCAGCATTAGTTGATTGACGTTAAAACTCCCACGGTGTCTTTCGCGAAGGTAGATGAGCTATCGCCGGCACCCTGAAAAAATTGCAAATTCTTGCCCTCACCAATTGATTGCTGGGGAGGCAATGGCAAACCACCCCACGTAACACTGGCGAATAAACTGCTTCGGCAGCACCTATGCTTTGTAACAAGTATGGTGCATCTCATCTCTTCAATCACCAATGGTACCAACATGTACATATAGACAAATTACTATCTCATTAAAATAAAGTTCTTCCAACAAGGAAAATGTAAATGTTTGAAAAAGTTTTTTTTCTTAATTTTGTTGGCTCAGAAATGAAAATCAAATAGTTATTGGATTGTTGGAAACAAAACTTTTGTTTTTCATCCATAATTTGACGTGCATGTGTTTCCGTGCCACATGCAGTGAATATCGTTTTCTCTGCCACCATCGAGTATGTTGGTTAAAACTCGACAACGTTTGAAAAAGTACAATTGTGAATTAATTATTGAGGGTGAAAGTTATTTAAACTATCAAATCTCAAATTTATTGAAGGTTGTCAATACCGTAAAACAGAGGGGACCAATTATGTGAGCATGCTGTTTGGAAAAACAAAATGCTTGCCCCATGGTTGCAAGTTTGATGTTTGATGGAAGAGGACGAGAATTGTAACATTTTCGGTTCCAAAGAAATCTGCATAATCTAGTGAGCACTCTTGCCAAGATGTCATCAGAAGGTTTGTGAATGGTGCGATCAAAACTGGAAACGAAGAACACGGTGCGGGAGGACTTACGACAAGCGGGATGGCGATTCGCATGGTGACGCACGATGATGGACTCTGCTGGGGTTGCGGCCGGACCTTATAGGTTTTGTTGGTCGGGCTCGTTAATAAGAGGAGCCGCGCTCAGGCCGTGATACTTAGCGGACCGCTCGAGAGACGTGTGAAAGGCGCACATGCTGGGCGGCAGCGCACGCCGGAAATATTGATTTTCCCGTTAGCCCCAAAATAGCCGGGGCTCGCGCGACTGCCCGGACCCGGACAGGTACCGAGACGGTTATAGATGGGGGGTAAAGGGGTAGGGGTTGGAGGCGAGCGTGGCCATCGTGCACACTGGATGGGGGATTACTTGTCGAGCACAGGAGATGTCATAAATCCATTGCGTACGCACCAACAAGCCAGTTCAATCAGACTCTGCAGAGGACCGTGGCTGAGACCCTGCACCGCGCCAGGCTTTACCGCCCCCAACACTCAAGGGAGTGCATGCATTAAAGCACCAACTATGTTACGTCACTCTTAGATTTTGAACCTTTGTCCCACCATGACCATGGTTTTGGCATATATTGCAATGGTTTTATTGATTTTTAAAAAAAATTAAATATTGTCGCACTTTAATACATTAATTATGGTGCTTTAGTTTATATGTGTTAATACACTATACAGTTTACCATGTGCATGCACACATACATGCACATATTAGAACACATGTCAAGGCTCACTCAGGTACAAGGCAAGTGCACGTTTAAGTGCAAAAAAGGCTGCAATTGCATCACATTATTATGGTGTCATATTCCTGGCCATTTTCGCGGCTACTTGTTTTTTTTCTTGCACATGGTATTACGCCCTTGCGGTCATAATAATAGTGACAGTCAAAAAGAAGGAATTTATCTTCCCTCCACCTCATGCCCCTTTATAAATCCACAAGTGGCTCTTGACGGAGACTGGGGACAATCAATTCCAGTGTTTTCCCTACGTAATGAGGGCCCTCTTGTCTGGAGTGGCCAACGTTAAGCAAGCACCTCGCCGTTCTCGGCACTCGTAAATCACGGCTCATTATACTGCGGCCCGTGGGGGCACGGGCCGGGCAGCGAGTTAGCGACACGGACGGCCGAGGAACGGTGGGGGATGCTTGTCTGCTGACAAATCGCCCTTTGTTTCTTGTGGCCTTTTATTTTTGTTAAACTCATGATGACCTTCAACTTCCCACAGCATTTGGGGTTGACCTGTGCTTTCTAACGTCCTCTATGTCTTCACATGCAGGATGTTCTCGGAAGTACAGGTCGACCCCAAATTCCTCGCTGTCAATGTATCTGCCTCTTCCTTTTTTTTCTGATTCCTCGTAATAACTATTGTAACATGTTCAAGGTGTTTGTTTTTATGTTATTTTTTGAGGAGATATCAATTCCTTTCCCCTGGTTGCTCTTTATTATGAAAAATATTTAGTTTTATCAACTTTGTACTCTATTGCTGGCAGGTGTAACTGATGCAAAAGCAATGCAAAGGAGTTGCAGTCTGGATGAGGATAAACATGAGGGTAAAATAGGGAGTGGTTGATTAATGGGCTGTGGAATGAGGTTGATTCCCAGCGACAGCTTGCTTCCATCTGCCGGAGCTGCCCGCTTGGCTTTGTTCGTGAGAGTCGACCGCTGGGCGACAACGCAGCGCGTGGCCTGAACCGCATGTGCTCAAATGGCGCACGCGCCGCCCGCCCATTCTTCCAGAAATCGCTGCCCGCCCATTGTCTTGAAAATCTCCGCCTCCATCCTCGTGCACTCTGGGCAGGTGTACAGAGGGCAGGCAGACTTCCGATTATTCACGCTTTAGCCATCTTCTGTTTCTTTTGTCCTTCATAATCGCGGAGTTATGCGCACAATGTTTCAGCTGCCTGCCGCAAACTTTTTTTCGGTGATAGTTGTTGACATTTTTCAATTATGTTGAAGTTATTCTTTTCCCCATGCCGCTGGAAGGCAGTACCGACAACAAAAATGCCGATACGCTGTTTGGTCCAGACATTAAGTCTGTCATCGAAGATGAGTTTCCCTTTTTCACATCACATCTTGAGCCATGTCAAGCCATGCTCAATCCTGCTGTGTACAGCGTAAGGCCATTTCTGTTATTTTCGTCATATTAGTTTACATATTCATGAGTTCAAGCATTTTATTTATTATGTACGCAAATATGGTACAGTATTTGTTCTCCCTCTACCCTCCTTTGTCAGCACCATTCCGAACTCCTCGTCTTCCCATAAAATATAATGTATTGTAAAGAGATATGTTTTACTGTAATTATTCACAATACATAGAAACCTCATGAGTATTTATTGACAAGCGATATAACAAACTGACATATGAATGTCTTGCTACCATGATGTCGAAGATATATGCACCATCTTGTACAAAAATCATATTTAAAGTAGTTCACTTCAATACAAAAGGACAGTCAGATGCCAGTAAGTCTGCACATACTAAAGGTGGCATTGAATACTTGTGAATAACCGCAATAAATAAACACTTGCTGTCAAAGAACTCAGGTACCGATACTTGTCTGCAGTTCATTATGCCAAAGTCCCCTTGTACTTGTGGTGTACGTACACAGGCTGGTGGTGTGATAGACGGTTACATTCCTCGGTAGTTCTATTAAAGTATTTGTTACACTATTAAATTAAACGGGGTTTTTTTTTTTAAAGCTGGTTCGATGGGAAATGACTCATGTTATTACAGAAGTTTATGATCACAAAGAAGTTTGATGCAGAATGTAATGCGCATACAGCATGCAGAAATCTGTAGAGCCGTGGCAGAGACAGTTGGATCATGAGTATAATTCCGCAGAGCTAATATGGCATTCCCAAGGCATAGTTAGAGGAAGTTTGGAAATAAATTGAATGGATGCACAATGCATTCAGTGGAGGGCTGACAGCATGGCCGAGACCTAGAGGTATGCACACTCGCCTCTGAACGGTCTAGCCTGGGTTTCAATCTTGACCTAGCTACCAAATGTCACCCTGGTGTCTCGCACGGCAGGGTGAGATATCGATGTATGTGCCGTCCCTTGGATGGACGTTGAACTGGGGGTCCTGTTTTCAAGCATTAGTTTGGTGGATGTAAAGATTCCACTGTGTCCTTCACGTTGGGCAGGCGAGCTATTGCCCGCACCCTGGACAAATTCCAAATTCCTACCTTGACCTCCAGTCAGAACGGCGATCCGAACAGGGATGTAGCCTAGTAAGTCCTTCGGCAGCACCAACACTCTGCATAGGGCATGGCACATGATCATGATCATGATAGTATGGATAAGTGGTGGATTTAAAGATCTTTAAACGTTGACTTTAAATTGTGGCAGAGTGGATGTGGATTTTGAGAGAACAATATGGCATTGTATGCTACCAAGGTGAATATTTCATGGAGCGGAATCATCTGCTTGCTCAGTATTCCCTTTGAGAACACGGCCGTGAAAAGCCAGTGTCTTTTAGAAAATGATCCATGGTTTGAGTTATCTGTGCCGATGTTCTTCTGCCGTATGCATTTTACCCTGAATAGTGTTTACGTCTCTTCCTTGCACAAATCCCAGGTTTGCTTCTTCTAAGCCCATGAGATATTGTGCAGACCCTGTTATGGAGCAGCTCAGGATAATATTCGTCTCTGTGAAGTCAAAGTAACTCTGTCTCCCTCTTTGGTTCTTGCAACTGCCAGACTCGATTTTCTCTTTCTTGCCCCTTGCCGACTTTCACCACCCTTCCATCCTCGCACAGCCACAACAAATCAGACACCTGTCTCCTGAATTTTACCAGCCACAACCTGTTTTCTATAGCCTCAGGAGCTCGGAAATTCACCATGGCATCTTGGCCTTGTTTGTCCCGCACTACTCGGGCGACAGTGTCTGACGTAGCAGCACAGAATGCAGTTTTAGCTTTGGGGGCGAAGGGGGGTGGTATGGGCATGGGAATTAATGTAAATTTTTTATCAAGAGTGATTTGCCCATTTTGCTTTTTAATTGCCATCCTAGGTAAATCTGCAAGCATAATAGCAGAGAGGCTTAAATAATCCCAAGAGGAGCCATTTTATCTCGACATTCATGTGGTTTGTAGATATGATCTGTGGGCAACATCATTCATATTTAGCCGGATCACACCCACTTCTCCATCAGCATGGATGCTAACATGTGGTGCAAGTTGTGTTGCTCTTGAATGTGTGCGTCTCTGCTGCTAACCCTGCCATCCTGCTTGACCTCTACTCGATGGATTGCACCATTGTGTTACTTCATCGAGCCAACTGTTACAGATGAGGCGATCATGCATAATATATGAACATATATAATATATGATTCTATTTTTGAGCATATATTATTCATGTACATTTATGCATGATATGTATATATTAATAAACAAATATAACAAAAGATTATATTGTTTGTACTTAACCCCCAATTGTGATTTAGTACACTGAAATACAGAATTATTGTTGTAGTTCCGAACGAAATGGAGAAAATACACAGAGTTCTCCCGGAGGCTTTTGGCAAACAGCTTCAGGGTGTTGGTGAGAGGGTCATCGTTTGTGGCCATGAGTAAAAACGGGTTATGGTGGTGATTATTGTGCCGGATGTCAAGGTATTCGTTTGATATATACTTATACCATTGGGAAATTGCGCAACTAGCCGGGATGGTTGTCAATACGATTTTATTTTTTACGCAAGTGTAGAGGGAGTTGTTCTATCCCAATATAATTTCCTGCTTCGATTAGTAAGACAATTGCACTTTTCTGACAAAACTCAACTTCTTTCCTGAACACAACATGATCACAATTGTACTGTAAATATTAATGTTGATGTGGTTTTTTTTTTTGTTATTGCTGCTTCTTTTATGTTACCGATGACCTCAGAGTCCCCAGGCTCTTATGTATGCCAATCACAGATATCAAAAGTACTTGATGCAATCTGGAAAGATTGACGTCAAACAAACACATCCCTGCAACCTCTTGGATTGATTGGCCATATTATATATGTGTATGATGAATTATGAATGCATATATGTGCTGTATATCTGCTTTGAGCTGTTTCTGAATTAATTATTTCATCCGAACAGGGATGTAGCCTAGTAAGTCCTTCGGCAGCACCAACGCTCTGCATAGGGCATGGCACATGATCATGATCATGATAGTATGGATAAGTGGTGGATTTAAAGATCTTTAAACGTTGACTTTAAATTGTGGCAGAGTGGATGTGGATTACTCGGTGCATGCCTCAATTCTGTGTTTGCTTCAAAATCTTCTGTCCTTAACCTCTCCCTCTCTGTACCCATCCTCTCAGTCATACCCAATTGCTCCTGAAATCTGTGTCTCTTGAACCTGAAAAGGTGGAGTAGTTTCTGACAACCCCAGACCCTGACTCTGCAACTGGACCAGACAGCATCAGCCCACGTGTCCTAAAAACCTGCTCTTCTGCTCTTGCTCACCCTCTCTCTGTTCTATTCACCCTCTCATTTGCCCAAGATCATTTGCCTTCTGCTTGAAAATCAGCAAACATTACTGCCCTGCATAAAAAGGTACAAAAACAGATCCCTGCAACTCCAGACCAATCGGCCTTCTCCCGATCATCAGCAAGGTTATAGAATCTATCATCGCTTCTGACATTAAATTTTTCTTCTTCTCCAATGACCTGATTTGCCATCAGCAATTTGGATTCAGACCTGGTCACTCTTCTTGGACATGCTGCTTCTACTCTCCCAACAATGGTGGAGGCCCTCAATGTCAGACATGAGATCACGGCTGTCTCTGGACATATGTCGAGCTTTTTTCCAGTCTGGCATCCTTCCTTGCTCTCCAAACTGACTGCCTATGGAATCCAAGACAAATTCCACTCTTGGATTCCTGACTTCCTCCACTATCGTAGCCAACATGCAGCTCTGAACTGGTCTTTTTCATCTCCTCTCCCTGTCAAGGCTGGAGTATCCAAAGGCAGTGTTCTAGCCCCACAATATTCCTAATCTTCATCAATGATCTCACTGACTCTGGAAAATCCTCTATCTCTTTGCTGATGATTCCACTTTCTGCCGTGACATCTTTCATCCTTCTGACAGACAGGCAGCAGCCTCCTCTCCTCAGACCTTGACAAAACCACAAACTGGTCAAATACAATTTTGCTTATGATTCCATATTGTCCACCCTTTGCGTTCTCCCTTACCCCTCATCATTACCTGCATTCCTTGTTTGTTAATCTCCGTCTACTTTCTCCCTCTGCCCTGCTGTTGGTTTTACCCCCTTTCTCCTGCTGTTATGTTGTGTCCTGATTTGTTCCGTCATCACTCTTCCACGAGCCGAGACCATATAAATAATAAAAACAATCCTCTGACTTTCGCAAACCCTGACATTCACAGAATTTTTCAGGAACGTATCCCCCGCGAATGACAGTACTTCATTCTGCTCTGTTAACTCTAATTTACCCGAGGTCATCTGCTTGCAATTCAGCTAACATCACCTTCATCAACCATCCTTGCTGCTTATACATGGTGTCAGCAAAAATCACTTCTGCTTCACTGCCAAGCTCAATGTTGGATGTTTTGGTTTGAACCTTCGCTTAAAATTAGTGAAATGAAACAATTCGAAAATTTCTAATTATTCTCACTCGGATTTCAACATCACCGTAATGCATATCATCGAGTTGTTGAATCTTTCTTTCGAAAGATTATTTGTAATTCTGGCTACCACTGGGTGGTGCTATACGATAAACATTTACATAGTGAGAATTGGGGTCTTCCCCCTCCCCTGAGCCCCCACCCCAGATATGCTACCCAGACAGAACCCATAAACGGGGTACCCTTGGGCAACATGCAAAATTTGCTTGGATGCGTTTCAGTAGTTTTTTTTAATTGTTTGCAGCATATATAAACAAACAAACAACAAAAACATCATGCAGAGCTTGATACTTGCGAAATGCCAAAAATAAATTTTACTTTAGAAATAATTTGTCATTGAATTCAATGACCAAATATACAAATCTTCTTCAAATTTCAAGTCAATTGGATGGAAATTGATCATTTTAGAAATATGGCCTATGTTGATCTTTGGACTTCAAAAATCATTGGTAGTTTAATTCAGTGACACGATATGCAAATCCTGTACAAATTTCAAATCGATCAGATGAAAATTGACCGTTTTAGAAACTTGGCCTATGTTGACCTTTCAACCTCAAAAGTAATTGGTGGTTTAATCCAAAGACCATATATACAATTCCTGTTCAAATTTCAAGTCAATCGGATAAAAATTGAAGATTTTAGTGATTTGACATAAGTTGACCTTTGGCCTATGTTGACCTTTGACCTCAAAATCAATAGGCTTCTTGCTTTTAACCAACTCCACCATTTGGTGAAGTTTCATGAAGATCGCTTTAATATTGTGACATGTAGGCAATTGACATACAAACAGACAAACACAGACAGACGGAACAAGAGCAAGAATTGCTTTGCAAGACATATCCCCCTCCCAATGTGACATTTTCTAAGTCCAAAAAGGGCATAACTCTGTGAAAAATTGACGAAACGCCTTGAAACTCGAATTTGTTCTGTAACTTATCATAATAAAGCCTTGCACCAAGTTTCAATTGGATATGTTAAAGGGTGTGGGGGAAAAAGCCAGACAGACAGGACAGACAGAAAACCTATAGTCCCTCCGGTGAGACCAGAAAGGGATTAATGACACACACGACCAACTATTCTTCAATTTTCGCAAGTAACAAATATATAAACAAACGAGAACGGCACTCGGTAGACCGCATACCTCGACCAGGCTGAACACTGAAAGGCCAGATCTGCATCCGGACCTGAAGCAAAATCGAATTAGCTTGTTCTTGTCACCTAACCAACTCATCCGCCAAGTTTTTTTGTCATAACCATCTTTTTAAAATATCATCCTGTATATAAACTTTTTAAAATATCATCCTGTATATAGTTTTAATCCCTATCTATAACTCAATGGTGAAAAATCACTTTACAATTCTCATATCTGGATCCGGATTCGAATCTACACCAACATCGAATCGATTCTTTCTCATCACACATCCAACCTGTCCACCATGTTTAGTCGGAATCCGTCCATAACCTTTTGAGACATCGTGCTATATATCATTTTTGGCCCTATCTCTCAACGGTGAAGAATCACTTTAAAAATTCGAGTATCCTAATCAGGATTTGAATCTTCACCAAAACGATGCATTGCCGTCCTTGGCCAGTCACCTACATACACAAAAAAAATTCACAACAATTGCTGCAAAGCTGGCCAAAAATCGTGTGACAAACAGACAAACACTGCAGACCAACATACTTGGTTAAAAAAAAAAAATTCGCCAAGTAACAATGCTGAATAAATAACCTCCGTCCACCTTTGGTGGCAGAGGTAATAAATAACAAACGAGCCAGACTTGGTGGTGTAATGTAAAACGTCTTCTCTGAGTCTGGGAGGTCAGCAGTTTGAAGCCTGGCCGAGTCATACTAAAGACTTTAAAAATGATATGTGCTGTTTTTTTGATTTTATGACTCATGACCCCCTCCGGCGTTGAAGTTCCTTGTCAGAGAACATACTTATAATATTATCATCATCAACCTCATCCAATCTGAAAAGAGTGCAAGCCTAATTACAAGCCTGCTTGTTGGTATATCCTCCTTTTGTGTTGTGTTCCTTTCTGTTCTAGCTCTTCCACAAGTTTCACCTTTGTATGTATGCAAAAATAGTTGAAGGATCTACGATGAACATTCCTTCTCAACTGCACAAAGATAGCGCTGAGGGATGATCTGTCGACATTTGTGGGGTTTCTTTCCAAACACTTATGCTGTTTAAAACCAATGCATAAAAGCAATGTCAGATGAAGAACTGATGGAAACCTGATTTTGCCCGTGAATATAACTGGCATGGAAACACAATATTGTCGATGTGGATGTAAAAAAATATATATATATTTTTTGTGGCAAAAACATTTTGCACCATTTTGCCCATATTTTTTTTTCTGTAAAAATTGCAACGGCTTTAATAACAGCTGCAGAAGCATTCCACGGACCAATATAGTCATTTCGGGCATAGCTTACAAAGAGCAAAATGAAGGAATCTCGTGTCGACACGGAATGATCATCAATGCTTGCACCCCTGAAAAGCCTGCCACACTCATCTCATTGTTATTTTCCGAATATTAAATAGCAAGATGAGCAAAGCATACCAAGAAAGGTAAGGGCAAATGAAACCCAGCATTGAAAATAATGATCAAAGCAGTAGTGTGTGTGTTTGCTTGTTGGTTTAATGCTACTTAAATTGAACTAGAAAACGAGGACAAGCCTCACACGACGCTCTTCCTTACTGAATCTCTCAAAAATTTGAGGCAGCAGATTTACTCCGTCCAGGAATATCTTGCAGAAGCCAATCAGATTTTTATCAGATTTTTATTCACAATCCAAAAGCAATATGTTAACGATTTCCTGTGACAAGCTCTATTTCGACCAATTTTTAATCCAAATTGTTCATACTGCACTCTTCAGTTCGATTCGAACCCACAATATTTGGTACACTAATCCATTGTACTCAGCACTCGGCCATTAGTAAGCCACTCCTTTGAGTTTGAGCTCCAATCACCTTCCAATCGCATAATTCTTTAAAGCTTTGATCATCTTTCAAGAAAAGTGCTCAGAAAGCATTTTTAAACTTTGTAATGGCATTTCAAATAGATTTCCACTGGAACAATTTTGTGTGGGAACAAGTAGGCGAGACGAAGTGAAAGTGTCCACCTGAAAGAAAACCTATTAACCCATGTACATATCCAAGATTTATCATGAAAAAAAAAAACATGATTATATTTTACCAGATAAGAATTCGACGTTTTACAAAACATGTAATAGAAAATGGATTTTATTTTTGAATGGATTTGCGAGTTTTTTTTTTTTGAAAAGGTCATTTTGGCCACTTTGCCGCAGGGGTCAGAGTAACGTGACCCCATTGTGTTGAGAAGAGATTTGTTTTAATTTGAATGCCGTTTTGTTGATGCTCATCGTTACAATTTCAAAATCGGCGGACAGGATAAATGATGGATTTTGTCCAACAAAAAACAAAAAATAATCGCACACACACACGCACAAACACACAAACACACAAACACACAAACACACCCTTCTCACCTTTTTGTTTATAATAGGATTGAATGAAGTACTTTCATTTCGACATGCACTTTCACTCAGGGATTTTGTACGCAGTCTGTGGCTGCTGGTTGTTTCATTACTGGGAGCATGGTTATGCCGCCGATGCCGTTCCCCCTCTTTCCAGTAAGCTGGTACTCATTTTGCCTACCTGGGAAGCCCACCTGATGTTATTTGATGGCACCACAGGCTCAAACTCAAGACCCTAAGATATTAAGCCAGCCACCTTAATTGTTAAGCCAACACCAGGTTTCACTTTTATTTGAACACGTAATGTTTGTCTAATCATTGACAACGTTTTCACCACATGTCAGACACCACTTGATAATGAACCCAAGTTGACCGCTTACTTTCCCCAGGTGGACCACCATGCCTTGGTCTTCCCTAAATCGTTGATGGCTTTAATGCTGATTCTGATGTACCATACTCTTTTACAGAGCTTTGGTGCTGCCGAAGAAGTTTCTCGGTAAGGATTAAACTGGGTGGTTTGCCATTGTCTTCCTTGCAGTAGTTAGGGCTGGAATTTGGAATTTGGCCATGGTGCCGGCGATAGCTCACCGACTTTTCGCGAAGGACACCGTGGGATCTTTAATGTTCAACAAGTCATCCCGGCAGATGGGATGCCCATTGTAACGTCCATTCGAGGGACGGCACACACATTGATCAATCATGCCTGCAAAACAGGCCGAGATAGCTGAGAGGCGAGTGTGCCTACCTCTATGCCATCCTGCCAGCCCAATGACTTTCAGACACACCCATAAATGCTCCCTATTGAAAGGAGGAGGAGATTGGCACCATACTCTTTGCAGAGTGTTGGTGCTGCCTAAGCAGTCTCCTTAGCTAATGGGCACAATCCTGGACGGGTCGCCACTCCGACACAATATACCAGCATGTTGGCACTCATTTTGCCGACCTCGAAAGGATGACAGGCCGAGTTAACCCCACCTGGTATTATTCAACAGCTGAGCGGGATTTGAACTCAGGACCCTCGGATCCAAAGCCCACCACCCTAACCATAAAGCCAACACCAGGCATCTATTGAAACAACAACAATAAATAAGCAACGACTGCTTGAACAATTCGTGAATTAATAACCTTTCATAACTTCCTTCTCACTGTTCCAATACTTTTGATAACTTATTTTTAAAAATTTCATTCAGTAAAGGTTTTGTGCTGTTCACACCGCAGTGACGTCACAATCGCTGCACCAGAGGTCACACTCGAATCCATCCATGCAGGTTTTGAAAGATTATGCAACATAACATGGGAAACTCCTTGGTTTTCATTCAGCACAGTCTGAGTGACATTTCGATTTTTAACGGTGTTTTGAAACTCGTTGGAAGAATCGCTCCACTGTTGGCTTAACTAAAAGATTTAGCTACCTAATGACATTGCCTATTATGCCAGCTCCGCTTGTCACATTGCTGCCAGTTTGCCGCCCATTGCTAATGCCTTTTCTGTGAGGTTAATCGGGGCAGATGATCAGGGCCTTTTGACCGTGGGGTTAATCCAAGGAAGGTGAAGGCACAGACTCCGCCCGCATGACCCGCTGAACACGCACTGCCAATTGCACTCTTTCTGTTTCACTCTCTACACTCATGCCTGTAGACTTGCAACATCAGCATATGTCCTGTTTAACTCTTTCCATCAGGAGGCATGCATGCTGTGTTCACATTCCGCTGTTGAAAAGCATCCAACAGGGCCCTTTTTATTAAGCTTTTTCTCTCCCCTCAGCCATCATGAGATGTGCAAAGACCTTTTGGCCTCGGTTCCTTGATCATATTGAGTCGTGACAGGTCACGTTGAAACGCTTTTCCCAGCCCAACAGATCTTGCTTGACATGGCCTGTTTTATCCTTTATTTTTTGCTCCGTTGATATGTTTTTCTCATCTTTGTGGGTTACTCACCAAATTGGTGTCTTTGAATTCACACACAGTAAGTGCACTTCATTTAATTTATTTGAATCTTCAGTTAATATACCACCCGACAGTATTTTATTGTGTTTGTTGGATTTTAAGAGCTCGAAGGTTCTGTTGATGATTGGGGTTTTTTTTTTTTTTTAAACACATCGTCACAATGTTTGTTAACTGCCGCTTCCCCATTTCATAATTGTTTGTTTAGTTTCCCAGTTTCTATTTTGTGGTTTTATTTTATTTATTTTGCTCTTTGATAATGCTTCTTCTTTCGTATGCAGCACGAGGCTGTCAGTGGCATCAATAGTTGACGGCGTGGCTGTGCTACTGATGCAGTGTAGATTAGGGCAGGAATTTGAAATTTGGCCAGGGTGTTGACGGTCGCCCGCCTACTCTTCATGAAGGACACCGTGGGATATTTCATGTCCACCAACGAATGCCGGCAGACTGGATGCCCGGTTTAAAATCCATCTGGGGGAAGGGACACACATTGATGCCTCACTCAGCCGGTGAGACACCAAGATGACAGTTTGTCATTGGGCTGAGATTCAATCCCACGCTAGATGCCTCAGAGGCAAGTGCACATACTTCTAGGTCTAGGCCATCCTGCCAGCCTATGTTGTCATGTTGATTACGGTATTTGTTTTATTCTACACCATTTGAGGTTCTACCAATGATGAGAGAGGAGGGAGCAGGGGGGGGGGGGAAGAGAGACACAGAGACAGACAGACAGACACACACACACAGACACAGACACAGACACAGACACAGACACAGACACAGACACAGACACAGACACAGACACAGACACAGACACAGACACAGACACAGACAGACACAGACCGTTTTTTTGTGGTATAAAGAGATTCTTTGTTTTTACCTTTGCCACCAAAGGTGGACAGAGGTTATGTTTTCACCCCTGTTTGTTTGTCTGTCTGTCTGTGAGCACTACATCTCAAAAAGTTAGGGACAGATTTGGACGAGACTTGTACAGGTTGGGTATGTCACAAGGACAAATTTATTAGGTTTTGATGAGGATCGGGATTCTATAAATTTCTAAGTGATTCTTCATCATAGAGAGATTGGGCCAAAAAAACCAATATATTGCATGATATTTCAAAAAGCTATGGACGAGTTATGACAAAACTTGATGGATGAGTTGGGTAGGTCACAAGAACAAGCCGATTTAGTTCAGGTTTAGCTTCTGGTTCAGGTTTGGATGCATATCCGGCCTATCATTGGGATACAAAACGTAAACTGTTCAGCTTGGTGGAGGTATGTGCTCTTCCGAGTGCCTTTCTCGTTTTTTTTTATTTTTTTTTAAGGGCATAGATGCATAATAGATATATAGGTGATCACGCAAGATCAGCTTTATAAAACTGTCATCAAAATGTTATCGTGCTTTTTGAATATTTGCATCCACCATTCATTTCTAATGGCTTATCCATCACAAGTCTACACAATGATTGTTTTTACAATTATTATTCCAAGCGGAGTTCAGTATTGATGGCAATGTTGAAATATATATATATATATATATATATATATATATATATATATATATATATATATATATATATATATATATATATGTATATACATATGTTTATGTATATACATATGTTTATGTATATACATATGTTTATGTATATACATATGTTTATGTATATACATATGTTTATGTATATACATATGTATATATATATATATATATATATATATATATATATATATATGTATATATATATATATATATATATATATATATATATATATATATATATATATATATATATATATATATATATATATGCATTTGACAATGACAGGGTGGTTGATGAAATTTTGCCAGTTTCTCAAATTCTGTTCCTGCTATACACATATAGCATGCACATCTCATTTACATTTATACACATGCAACATGCACATCTCATCTACATTTATACACATACAGCATGCACATCTCATCGACATTTATACATATACAACATGCACTTCTCATCTACATTTCTACACATGCAACATGCACATCTCATCTACATTTTTGCACATACAGAATGCACATCTCATCTACATTTATACACATGCAACATGCACATCTCATCTACATTTATACACATGCAACATGCACATCTCATCTACATTTATACACATACAGAATGCACATCTCATCTACATTTATACACATGCAACATGCACATCTCATCTACATTTATACACATGCAACATGCACTTCTCATCTACATTTATACACATACAACATGCACTTCTCATCTACATTTCTACACATGCAACATGCACTTCTCATCTACATTTTTGCACATACAGAATGCACATCTCATCGACATTTATACATATACAACATGCACTTCTCATCTACATTTCTACACATGCAACATGCACATCTCATTTACATTTATACACATGCAACATGCACATCTCATCTACATTTATACACATACAGCATGCACATCTCATCGACATTTATACATATACAACATGCACATCTCATCTACATTTATACACATACAACATGCACTTCTCATCGACATTTCTACACATGCAACATGCACATCTCATCTACATTTTTGCACATACAGAATGCACATCTCATCTACATTTATACACATGCAACATGCACATCTCATCTACATTTATACACATGCAACATGCACATCTCATCTACATTTCTACACATGCAACATGCACTTCTCATCTACATTTCTACACATGCAACATGCACATCTCATCTACATTTATACACATACAGAATGCACATCTCATCTACATTTATACACATGCAACATGCACATCTCATCTACATTTATACACATACAACATGCACATCTCATCTACATTTATACACATACAACATGCACATCTCATCTACATTTATACACATACAACATGCACATCTCATCTACATTTATACACATGCAACATGCACATCTCATCTACATTTCTACACATGCAACATGCACTTCTCATCTACATTTCTACACATGCAACATGCACATCTCATCTACATTTTTGCACTTACAGAATGCACATCTCATCTACATTTATACACATGCAACATGCACATCTCATCTACATTTATACACATACAACATGCACATCTCATCTACATTTATACACATACAACATGCACATCTCATCTACATTTATACACATACAACATGCACATCTCATCTACATTTATACACATACAACATGCACATCTCATCTACATTTATACACATACAACATGCACATCTCATCTACATTTATACACATACAACATGCACATCTCATCTACATTTATACATATACAGCATGCACATCTCATCGACATTTATACATTTACAACATGCACTTCTCATCTACATTTCTACACATGCAACATGCACATCTCATCTACATTTTTGCACATACAGAATGCACATCTCATCTACATTTATACACATACAGAATGCACATCTCATCTACATTTATACACATGCAACATGCACATCTCATCTACATTTTTGCACATACAGAATGCACATCTCATCGACATTTATACACATACAACATGCACATCTCATCTGCATTTATACACATACAACATGCACATCTCATCTGCATTTATACACATACAGCATGCACATCTCATCGACATTTATACATATACAATATGCACTTCTCATCTACATTTCTACACATGCAACATGCACATCTCATCTACATTTTTGCACATACAGAATGCACATCTCATCTACATTTTTGCACATACAGAATGCACATCTCATCTACATTTATACACATACAACATGCACTTCTCATCGACATTTCTACACATGCAACATGCACATCTCATCTACATTTTTGCACATACAGAATGCACATCTCATCTACATTTATACACATGCAACATGCACATCTCATCTACATTTATACACATACAACATGCACATCTCATCTACATTTATACACATACAACATGCACATCTCATCTACATTTATACACATACAACATGCACATCTCATCTACATTTATACACATGCAACATGCACATCTCATCTACATTTCTACACATGCAACATGCACTTCTCATCTACATTTCTACACATGCAACATGCACATCTCATCTACATTTTTGCACATACAGAATGCACATCTCATCTACATTTATACACATGCAACATGCACATCTCATCTACATTTATACACATACAACATGCACATCTCATCTACATTTATACACATACAACATGCACATCTCATCTACATTTATACACATACAACATGCACATCTCATCTACATTTATACACATACAACATGCACATCTCATCTACATTTATACACATACAACATGCACATCTCATCTACATTTATACACATACAACATGCACATCTCATCTACATTTATACACATACAACATGCACATCTCATCTACATTTATACATATACAGCATGCACATCTCATCGACATTTATACATTTACAACATGCACTTCTCATCTACATTTCTACACATGCAACATGCACATCTCATCTACATTTTTGCACATACAGAATGCACATCTCATCTACATTTATACACATACAGAATGCACATCTCATCTACATTTATACACATGCAACATGCACATCTCATCTACATTTTTGCACATACAGAATGCACATCTCATCGACATTTATACACATACAACATGCACATCTCATCTGCATTTATACACATGCAACATGCACATCTCATCTACATTTATACACATACAACATGCACATCTCATCTACATTTATACACATACAACATGCACATCTCATCTACATTTATACATATACAGCATGCACATCTCATCGACATTTATACATTTACAACATGCACTTCTCATCTACATTTCTACACATGCAACATGCACATCTCATCTACATTTTTGCACATACAGAATGCACATCTCATCTACATTTATACACATACAGAATGCACATCTCATCTACATTTATACACATGCAACATGCACATCTCATCTACATTTTTGCACATACAGAATGCACATCTCATCGACATTTATACACATACAACATGCACATCTCATCTGCATTTATACACATACAACATGCACATCTCATCTACATTTATACATATACAGCATGCACATCTCATCGACATTTATACATATACAATATGCACTTCTCATCTACATTTCTACACATGCAACATGCACATCTCATCTACATTTTTGCACATACAGAATGCACATCTCATCTACATTTTTGCACATACAGAATGCACATCTCATCTACATTTATACACATACAACATGCACTTCTCATCTACATTTCTACACATGCAACATGCACATCTCATCTACATTTTTGCACATACAGAATGCACATCTCATCTACATTTATACACATGCAACATGCACATCTCATCTACATTTATACACATACAACATGCACATCTCATCTACATTTTTGCACATACAGAATGCACATCTCATCTACATTTATACACATGCAACATGCACATCTCATCTACATTTATACACATACAACATGCACATCTCATCTACATTTATACACATACAGAATGCACATCTCATCTACATTTATACACATGCAACATGCACATCTCATCGACATTTATACATATACAATATGCACTTCTCATCTACATTTCTACACATGCAACATGCACATCTCATCTACATTTTTGCACATACAGAATGCACATCTCATCTACATTTTTGCACATACAGAATGCACATCTCATCTACATTTATACACATACAACATGCACATCTCATCTACATTTATACACATACAACATGCACATCTCATCTACATTTTTACACATACAACATGCACTTCTCATCTACATTTATACACATACAACATGCACTTCTCATCTACATTTCTACACATGCAACATGCACATCTCATCTACATTTTTGCACATACAGAATGCACATCTCATCTACATTTATACACATGCAACATGCACATCTCATCTACATTTATACACATACAACATGCACATCTCATCTACATTTATACACATACAACATGCACATCTCATCTACATTTATACACATACAACATGCACATCTCATCTACATTTATACACATACAACATGCACATCTCATCTACATTTATACACATACAACATGCACTTCTCATCTACATTTCTACACATGCAACATGCACATCTCATCTACATTTTTGCACATACAGAATGCACATCTCATCTACATTTATACACATGCAACATGCACATCTCATCTACATTTATACACATACAACATGCACATCTCATCTACATTTATACACATACAACATGCACTTCTCATCTACATTTCTACACATGCAACATGCACATCTCATCTACATTTATACACATACAACATGCACTTCTCATCTACATTTCTACACATGCAACATGCACATCTCATTTACATTTATACACATGCAACATGCACATCTCATCTACATTTATACACATACAGCATGCACATCTCATCGACATTTATACATATACAACATGCACATCTCATCTACATTTATACACATACAACATGCACTTCTCATCGACATTTCTACACATGCAACATGCACATCTCATCTACATTTTTGCACATACAGAATGCACATCTCATCTACATTTATACACATGCAACATGCACATCTCATCTACATTTATACACATGCAACATGCACATCTCATCTACATTTCTACACATGCAACATGCACTTCTCATCTACATTTCTACACATGCAACATGCACATCTCATCTACATTTATACACATACAGAATGCACATCTCATCTACATTTATACACATGCAACATGCACATCTCATCTACATTTATACACATACAACATGCACATCTCATCTACATTTATACACATACAACATGCACATCTCATCTACATTTATACACATACAACATGCACATCTCATCTACATTTATACACATGCAACATGCACATCTCATCTACATTTCTACACATGCAACATGCACTTCTCATCTACATTTCTACACATGCAACATGCACATCTCATCTACATTTTTGCACTTACAGAATGCACATCTCATCTACATTTATACACATGCAACATGCACATCTCATCTACATTTATACACATACAACATGCACATCTCATCTACATTTATACACATACAACATGCACATCTCATCTACATTTATACACATACAACATGCACATCTCATCTACATTTATACACATACAACATGCACATCTCATCTACATTTATACACATACAACATGCACATCTCATCTACATTTATACACATACAACATGCACATCTCATCTACATTTATACATATACAGCATGCACATCTCATCGACATTTATACATTTACAACATGCACTTCTCATCTACATTTCTACACATGCAACATGCACATCTCATCTACATTTTTGCACATACAGAATGCACATCTCATCTACATTTATACACATACAGAATGCACATCTCATCTACATTTATACACATGCAACATGCACATCTCATCTACATTTTTGCACATACAGAATGCACATCTCATCGACATTTATACACATACAACATGCACATCTCATCTGCATTTATACACATACAACATGCACATCTCATCTGCATTTATACACATACAGCATGCACATCTCATCGACATTTATACATATACAATATGCACTTCTCATCTACATTTCTACACATGCAACATGCACATCTCATCTACATTTTTGCACATACAGAATGCACATCTCATCTACATTTTTGCACATACAGAATGCACATCTCATCTACATTTATACACATACAACATGCACTTCTCATCGACATTTCTACACATGCAACATGCACATCTCATCTACATTTTTGCACATACAGAATGCACATCTCATCTACATTTATACACATGCAACATGCACATCTCATCTACATTTATACACATACAACATGCACATCTCATCTACATTTATACACATACAACATGCACATCTCATCTACATTTATACACATACAACATGCACATCTCATCTACATTTATACACATGCAACATGCACATCTCATCTACATTTCTACACATGCAACATGCACTTCTCATCTACATTTCTACACATGCAACATGCACATCTCATCTACATTTTTGCACATACAGAATGCACATCTCATCTACATTTATACACATGCAACATGCACATCTCATCTACATTTATACACATACAACATGCACATCTCATCTACATTTATACACATACAACATGCACATCTCATCTACATTTATACACATACAACATGCACATCTCATCTACATTTATACACATACAACATGCACATCTCATCTACATTTATACACATACAACATGCACATCTCATCTACATTTATACACATACAACATGCACATCTCATCTACATTTATACACATACAACATGCACATCTCATCTACATTTATACATATACAGCATGCACATCTCATCGACATTTATACATTTACAACATGCACTTCTCATCTACATTTCTACACATGCAACATGCACATCTCATCTACATTTTTGCACATACAGAATGCACATCTCATCTACATTTATACACATACAGAATGCACATCTCATCTACATTTATACACATGCAACATGCACATCTCATCTACATTTTTGCACATACAGAATGCACATCTCATCGACATTTATACACATACAACATGCACATTTCATCTGCATTTATACACATGCAACATGCACATCTCATCTACATTTATACACATACAACATGCACATCTCATCTACATTTATACACATACAACATGCACATCTCATCTACATTTATACATATACAGCATGCACATCTCATCGACATTTATACATTTACAACATGCACTTCTCATCTACATTTCTACACATGCAACATGCACATCTCATCTACATTTTTGCACATACAGAATGCACATCTCATCTACATTTATACACATACAGAATGCACATCTCATCTACATTTATACACATGCAACATGCACATCTCATCTACATTTTTGCACATACAGAATGCACATCTCATCGACATTTATACACATACAACATGCACATCTCATCTGCATTTATACACATACAACATGCACATCTCATCTACATTTATACATATACAGCATGCACATCTCATCGACATTTATACATATACAATATGCACTTCTCATCTACATTTCTACACATGCAACATGCACATCTCATCTACATTTTTGCACATACAGAATGCACATCTCATCTACATTTTTGCACATACAGAATGCACATCTCATCTACATTTATACACATACAACATGCACTTCTCATCTACATTTCTACACATGCAACATGCACATCTCATCTACATTTTTGCACATACAGAATGCACATCTCATCTACATTTATACACATGCAACATGCACATCTCATCTACATTTATACACATACAACATGCACATCTCATCTACATTTTTGCACATACAGAATGCACATCTCATCTACATTTATACACATGCAACATGCACATCTCATCTACATTTATACACATACAACATGCACATCTCATCTACATTTATACACATACAGAATGCACATCTCATCTACATTTATACACATGCAACATGCACATCTCATCGACATTTATACATATACAATATGCACTTCTCATCTACATTTCTACACATGCAACATGCACATCTCATCTACATTTTTGCACATACAGAATGCACATCTCATCTACATTTTTGCACATACAGAATGCACATCTCATCTACATTTATACACATACAACATGCACATCTCATCTACATTTATACACATACAACATGCACATCTCATCTACATTTTTACACATACAACATGCACTTCTCATCTACATTTATACACATACAACATGCACTTCTCATCTACATTTCTACACATGCAACATGCACATCTCATCTACATTTTTGCACATACAGAATGCACATCTCATCTACATTTATACACATGCAACATGCACATCTCATCTACATTTATACACATACAACATGCACATCTCATCTACATTTATACACATACAACATGCACATCTCATCTACATTTATACACATACAACATGCACATCTCATCTACATTTATACACATACAACATGCACTTCTCATCTACATTTATACACATACAGCATGCACTTCTCATCTACATTGTTGCTCCTTCATGCAATATGTGTCGATCTCTTTGGGATGGACTTGCAACCATTATGGGACATGTGCTTTGACATTAATTATTCATGCACTTAATGCCACCAAGATGTTTCTCCAATGGTCAAAAGAGATGAAAATCACTGGGTGACATGTTTGAAATGTACAAGAGATGAAAAATTAGAACTTCCCAACCCATATTTGTGAGAGTGGTTACATTTGCCATGTGAGGGCAAGCATTATTATGCAGTGAAGTCGCATTCTGATAAAGCATACCTGGCCGCCATCTGCATATTACTTCTCTCACTCACTTCATTGCGAAAAACAAGTCACTTGAGTACTGTACATTGATGGTTTCCCCACGTTCGAAAAGGTTCACAGTAATTAAACTGTAATGTCCCAAAACACAGTTGCCCAAAGCTTTCTTTCTGACGGCTGAACCTTCAATGTCGGTTGTGGTGGGGACCATTAATGACTGCATTCCATGCTGGCTCACTTTGACACTGGCTTGAAATGATGGACTCGGGTCTCATCATATGTCACGATCTTCAATACATCATCTCACCCTCTCTCGTAGTTGTCCAGAAACATTTCCATGACGGTGGACACACAACTCGACTTTTGATCAAATATAAAATCTTTTGGTACCCACCTTGCACGAACCTCTGAATTTCAACTCGGTTCTTTCATACTTCCATCATTGATGTGCAATTATTCTGCATCCGGTAATCCAGTGATTTAATTTTTTCCCCCTTTATTAATTTATATATTTATTTAAAATCCAGTGATTTTTCTCTCACATTAATTATAAACTCCATAATCCAGCGATTCTCTTTCACTTGTGGCATGTCCAGAATCCTGCAAATTTTGTCACATTCAGTAATCTCCATCATCGAATGATTCTCTCACATCTGTAATTTTCACAATCCAGAAATGATGAATCCAGCGATTCTCCCCCATGTGTAGTCATCTCCACATCCAGTGATTTTTCCTCATGTGTTGTAATCTCCATATCCAGCGATTCATCCTCGCGTATTGTAATCTCCATATCCAGCGATTCATCCTCGCGTAGGGTAATCTCCATATCCAGCGATTCACCCTCACGTATTGTAATCTCCATATCCAGCGATTCATCCTCGTGTAGGGTAATCTCCATATCCAGCAATTCTTCCTCACGTATTGTAATCTCCATATCCAGCGATTCATCCTCGCGTAGGGTAATGTCCATATCCAGTGATTCATGCTCACGTATAGTAATCTCCATATCCAGTGATTCTTCCTCACGTATAGTAATCTCCATATCCAGCGATTCTTCCTCACGTATTGTAATCTCCATATCCAGCGATTGGCCCTCGCATATAGTAATCTACAGTACATCTCCAGCGATTCTCTACATCCATTAATTCTCTTTCACTTGTCGTAAATCAGCGATTCTCCATCTTTCGCTGTTAAACATATTTGATGTTTGTTTCAGTGATCGCAGTTGGTTGCATGTGAGGATGACCAAAATCGGTGAACAATTTGCTGCCATTTTTTAACTTGTTCCACTATTTATATACTACAACAACAAATTTGGCAGACAACAACTCCGATGAATTCCAGCCGGTTTGATGTTCTCTTTCACAAGAAACAGCACCAAATGCACTTCTCTTCTGGAGGACACATTTAGTTTGCCACCACCTTTTCTTTTTCTTTTTTCTTTTTTTAACCCCGAAAGCCTTTTCAATCATTGATGTTCCTTGTCATGTAATTTCTTTGGTAAACACTGTAATTGCAGAAAGTTTCAGAATCCAACGATTCTTTTTACATTTTCTGCAATAAAATTCCACTGAAACCACCCTCAAATTATTACCTCCGCCGACAAAGGTGGAAGGAGGTTATGTTTTCACCCCTGTCTTTTTGTTTGTCTGTCTGTCTGTTTGTGACTTGGCAAAAAAATGTTTTGTTTTTTTTTGACATGTTGATCACTTCTGTTTGTCTGGCCACTCACCTTGAATCGTGTAGAGGTCACAATTTTAAACGGATCTGCACGAAACTTCACCAAATGTTGGAATTGGTGCTCCAACAGAATCCGATTTATTACAGCGTGTGCGCTGTATACAATTGCACCGAGTTTGAAATGTCCTCCGGTGTCTATGACAGCGTGTGCGCTGTATACAATTGCACCAAGTTTGAAATGTCCCCGGTGTCTACCACGTCTCTGGTGTCCCAGTGTACCCCCCTCCCCCATGTGCCTGTGACAGCCAATGACGGCCGTCCGGTTGATGCAGTGCGTAACCTAGACCGAAATGGCGACAATTGACGGAAATACCCGAGTATGTCAATGGAAATTTGTGAAACTAATGTGTTATATATATATATATATATATATATATATATATATATATATATATATATATATATATATATATATATATATGTGAAAACCATTGAATTTATTGCTTGATGGAAAAAAGCAAGAAACGCGCCCCTCTCATGTACGAACGACTGAAAGACGTCATTTCCGCCCACCATCACATTTCGCGCCTAAAGACGTCATTTCCACCCACCATCACATTTCGCGCCGAAAGACGTCATTTCCGCCCACCATTGCATTTCGTGCCGAAAAACGTCATTTCCGCCCACCATCGCATTTCGCGCCGAAAGACGTCATTTCCGCCCACCATCGCATTTCGCACTGAAAGACGTCATTTCCACCCACCATCGCATTTCGCTCCGATCGCCGAATGCTGAAAGCTAAGTTCTTCTTATTTTACATCATTCTTTTGCGTCCCCCTGCCACGCTGTATCGAACGATTTCATTCCTTCTGTTATATATATAAAGGTGCTTATCACAATAATAACAAGATTTTTACATTTCAAATATTAAGTACGCTTTTTAATTGTTTTTCAATAGAAAAAGCATAAATTGCATATTTTAACATTAGTGTACTCATTTGCTTCACCACACGCGCTGTATTGAAGGATTTCACTTGTTTTTGAGGTCAAAAGATCATAAGGTCATCATAGGCCAAAGGTCAACAATTTTTTCAAATTTCCAAAATCCTAAATTTTCATCCAATTGAATTAACATTTGAAGAGGATTTGCATATCAGGTCGCTGAATTCAACCACCAACGATGTTTGAGGTCAACTTAGGCCAAAAGGTCAGAATAGGGCAAATTTATAAAATCCTCAACTTTAATCTGATTGGCTTGAAATTTGAATAGCATTTGCATATCAAGTCACTGAATTTAACCAACTTATTTTGAGGTCAACATTGGCCAAAGATCAACAACTTAGGTGCAATTTCTGAAGTCCTCAATTTTCATCCGATTGCCTTAAAATTTCAACAGGATTTGCACATCAGCTCAATGAATTCAACCACCAAGTATTTTTAAGGTGAAAAGGTCAACATAGGTCTAATTTATAAAATTGACAGATAGGACCAAATACCACAAGCACATACATACATACATACATACATACATACATACATATATACATACATACATACATACATATATATATATATATATATATATATATATATATATATATATATATATGACATCTCAAAAAGTTGTGGACGAGTTATGACAAAACTGGGTGGATGAGTAGGTTGGGTGACGAGAACAATCGGATTAGATTTTGGTTCAGATCCAGCCCATCAGTGGGATACAAAATTTAAACTATTCAGCCTGGCTGAGGTATGTGCTCTTCCGAGTGCCATTGTACTTTGTTCTGTTTTACCAAGTGTTGCTCTGAGTGATTTTTCATTTGTTTATTCGTTTGTTTGTGTGCAAGCTATCTCAAAAAGTTGTGGACGGATTTGGATGAAATTTGGTGGGCAGGTTGGTTGTGTGACGAGGAAAATTGATTAGATTTTGGTTAGGATCCGGATTCAGATCCGGATCTGGATCCGGCTACTCTAATTTTTTTAAGTGATTCTTCACTTTAGGGAGATACGACGAAAAACGAAATGTAGCACGATATCTCAAAAGGTTGTGGATGGATTTGGATGAAACTGGGTGCAGACTTTGGATGTGTGACAAGGAAGAATTGATTCAATTTTGTTGAAGATCCGAATCCAGATCCGGATCCAATAATTTTTGAAATGATTCTTCACCATTGAGAGATCGGGCTAAACCGATATATAGCACAGTATCTCAAAACGTTGTCGACAGATTTGAACAAAACTTTGTTTACAGGTTGTGTATGTGACAAGAACGAATTGATTCGATTTTGGTGAAGATCCGAATCCAGATCCGACTACGAGGATTTTTAAAATTTTGAAAGTGATTCTTGACCATTGAGAGATTGGGCTAAAAACGATATATAGCATGATATTTCAAAAATGTTTTGGGCCCGTTGTGTTCGAGTGGATCAGCCATTATGTGGCGGAGCTACGCACTCTCCCGAATGCCCATCGAGTTATTATTTTTATTGTTGTTGCTTTTTTTTCTTCGTATTGGTAGTACTAATTAGTATTTTATGAGTTGAAAAATAGATGGACTTTGCAACAGCTTCTCAGTGGTATGCTTTTTCTTCACTAGAAAGCTGTAGGGAAGCACCAGCAATCACAATTTTGGTTGTTTATCTGCCGTCACAGTACCTCACCACCTTTCGTCCTTTTTTGCACCCCCAAGTTGTCTTCCCATCCCATCGCCCCCTTCACACTCGCTCTTTTAAAAAGTTAATGTTAAATTTTAATGAATGTGCCTGGGGGCCACAGTTTGCACTTGCCACAATGCCTCAGGCATGCATATCTGTTCAATCAGCCAGTGTTGTATGTGAGTTGTGGGGGAGTGAAGCGGGAAAGGGTGAGGGAGTTGATAAACGTACACACCTTCAAAACTAAAGAAGGTGGCTTTCGTTGTACTGTCAAACATTTCCGTCGTGTTATTGCATGTCAGTTGTGATGTTTTCAATGCACCAGTCAAAGCAGCTTGTGCTTCATTTCAGAACTGCCCTGCTCAGCATTTTTGAAATGCCCTCATTGCACGGCATGCATATTGCCTCGTAGTACACAAATGCATCTTGTGGATGAAGTATTCGCGCTAGAGTAGGTAGTTGCTTCATTCGACGTTTAAAGGGCACAAGGAAGGAGTTGATGGATGAGGGAATTATTGCTCGCCTGTGATAGGCCCGATGTGGCAGCTTCAGTTGAGGCCGAAGATTAATGAAGGGTTTTCAGTGCAATCATCTGTCAGGTGAGGCGGCGGCAGAGTGCTCTCCGCGTCAAAAATATTTCCTCTGCTTTGGTCGCCAGGAAAATTGTTTCAGTTGCAATATGGCAAGATGAGGTAAACCCGCACTCGCTGTCGTCTCGACGCTGCCCCAGTGGAGGCGCGTGTGCTGCTCGCGGCTGATTTATGGCACCGTGGCTGGACCTCACCATCTCCTTTGTGCCCTATTTATCTGTACTGCTATTGCAGTCAGAGGGCTGATGGTATCGGTGTTATTCCTCATATGGCACAGTGATTTTCAGGTGGACCCCGGTGTAAGTAGTCAGCGCGCACTGTCTTCGAACTCATCTGAGAATATACTGCTTCGTTATTACATTCCCTTCATTCCACCAACCCCTCCCCATCACTAAATTTGCTCACATGTGTTCACTTTGCCCGAGGCAGTTGTCAGTCAAGTCAGCTTTACTTCAACAAAGAGCTTTTATTATTATATTCTATTATAAACGCTATGTTATAATTAGTGTGACGTGTTTCTGCATGTTCTGGCCTCATTGTCATATGTAGATTTCAGATGCATTCAAACCAACGACGTACTTTCTTTGTTTGCGTCCTATATTTTTTGAATGTAAGATTGTGAGACCATTGGCAGTCATTAAGTGTTGGTTTGGAGCTTACTTTTACATTTTGGAAGTATGGTTCTTTAGATCAAGGCCAACAAAATGCCGAGATCTCCTTTCCTGTCCAAATCCAAGGCACGTAATTCTAGTGTCGAAGTAGAAACATCTTGGACGTTTCTATGGGTGAGAGCCCACTCTGTTTCGGACTGTCGCATAGTACTGTTGATGAGGGCAGGAATTTAAATTTTTTGAAAGACACCATGAACAGGACAATCAGCTCGTGGTTCCGCTGGAGGAAATAGAAGCAAGAGCTTGTCTTGCTGGACCATCTGCATCGGCAGACAGGTAGAACAATGGATGAAATTTAAGAGGACGTTGATTGAGGTATGCTAACCGCCACGTGAAGCAGGGAGAAGCCGATACATTTCGATCATTGACCCTTCTTCGGATCAAAGTAATACTGCATCACACATACCAATTCTGTATGAAATACCACTTTAACAGATATGGGACTATGGTTACATTTAGCTTCAAAACGCTTTCATCCGCAACTTGATGGAATTTCCTCTGGGCTGGCTCCCCTGCCTCACACCTTGCTCAGTTTGATACCATGGAAACCAAGGCCTTTATGATCATTGGAATCTCCCACAATGAAGCTGAGTGAATGAGGCTCTCACTTCGCCATCGCCGACAGGTCGGTGGCTTCTCTGTCTTCTTCCGCCTCCTTTCTGATCTTGCACCCTCTGCCCTCTCCATGCTTTTCCCCCCTCTCCCTGTCCCCAGGTATGCAGGGTGCACGCAGTCCACCATCAACCCCCTTTTAGTGAAACTCCCAAAATTCAGAATCATTGCTCACCTTCACTCATTTGTTCCTCTTTTTTTTCCCCCACTCGTGGAACCAACTTCCACATTCTCTTCGATCTCATTCTTCCCTCCTGGTCTTCAAGACAGCTGTACACCACAATCTCAGATTACCCCCCATCCAAAACCATGGTCTTTTCTACTGTTAAACAACCCCCCCCTCCCAATTTTTTGTTGTTGTTGGGTTCCATATCCATCTTCTCCACCCCTTGCGTTCTCCCCTACCTCTCATCATTGCCTGCATCCCTTGTTTGTCCTTCTCCATCTATTTTACCCTCAGCCCTGCTGTTGGCATTTCATCCTTCTCTTTCTGCTTATGTGGACGACCAAGAAACTTATTGATTTTGATAAAAGCCCAATCTTATGCCCTTATTTTATCATTAAACCTGACTCTCAAGCATATCATACATCACTGCCTCCTGTCACTCCCCCCCTCCCCCCAAGTAAGTTGAACACTTGAATGAATTTTTTTAATTATTATTATTAATTGCTCTTATTCTGCTGCACAAGGTGATGATGTCAAAGTGTTGCCATGGTTTTCATGCCTTCCATAAATAGTTGTTCTATAGCTCATTTTGACATCCTGCCATCCTTAATTGATTGCTTCAAAGTATAGATCAATGCTAATGCCTCAGGGGTCTGTAATTGTCCCCCACCCCTCCCTGTCCAGTGTTCATGCTGGGTACTCTGTTTTGTTTTGTTTTCACCCAATCGAGTCGAATTTTCGAACCTAACTTCATACCTGAAACACCTGGAACCTTTTATTGCTTTACCTCGACCCTTTTAAAATTTCAATTTCAATTCCATTGTTATATCAATAAGCACACTGTATTTGAAGTGAAACGCGTACATATTATCAGGCTACACAATAGTAAAGTAATCTATCACTTTAAGTGTCTTGCATTTGTGAAGACATGTTTGTAAACGGAGGTCTAGGCTCATGGAGGGACTAACGACAGAGGGCAGCAGAGACAGAGCAAGAAATGGACAAAACATTGCAAATAAAAATTAAAAAGTTGAGGAGCAGAAAGGGAAGGTGGAAGTAAGAGTGGAGGGATCAGCAAGAGTAGAAGACATTGTGAATTAGTATGCGAGAAAGCATGAGGTGGTGATTGGCAGCACTCTTGAAGGACTTGAGGAAAGAACATGACACAACACACATATATGGGGTTAGCTCCACAGATGTGAAAATGGATCGATGGGTAATAGAGGTGAGCATCCAGCTTATAGACTTGGGGAGGATAACTAGGTCTGGGTGTCTGGAGGAATGTATGGGATCTCTGGGTGGACAGAGGGAAGAGAGAACGTGTTGAGCAAGACCATAAGTTTGGCAGTGGACAGGCCCTTTGCCTCCTGCCAGTAACATGAAAAATGCCCATAATATAAAATGCTTTGGACTCGACCACCTCCAGGGCAGCAAAGAGGGACGCAACTGCACCACGATAGCATGGAGAGCCATATTCCACGTCACTTTGGAAGAAGGGCTTGTACGCTTGTACATTATAATCTTCCCTGCTTAGAATAGACTTTGCTCTTCGGAATATACCAAGGAATTGGCCAACCTTGAAGTCCAGTTTGGAGGTACGTTTTGCACAAAACAGGGTATGATATTGATAGGCAATGAAGACTCGTAGCTCCAGAGACTGCACCTTCATCAGGGGATCACCACAGAAATAAACTGAGTGGTTTGACAGCTGATACTTATGGACAGTTAGAGTTAGAGCCTGGGACATTCCTGCATGGAAAGACATTCCACGCAGCTGAAAAATAACTTTTTTTTTTCCATATCTGCAAACATGGTTGGCACAGCAGTCTCTTTATATTTACGGACCTATATCTGGTAATATATCAAGCTTATGGTTATAATAAGGACATGCCCCTGACAAAGTTTCAGTAAGAAGACATCTAAATTATTTTGTCATTGTCATGGAGAAGAAAACCGTGCCTGAAATCCACCATCTTTTGCAATTCTTCCTCACACATGTACACACTTGAGAGGTGTTCAGCCATGGGTATCATCATTTATTTCAGGAAAAATGTATCAGCACAGCAGAAGCATTCAGGCAGGCTTTCCATTGGACGATGTGAGGACAATGTCACTGTTTTTAATGAACCATTGCATCTAAATTGGCATGTCATGCATCAAGAACATGTGACGGTCAGGTACAGAGGTAAGTAAACTCCATCGAATTCTCGTGGGGGTGTGCGGAAAAGGGAGGTCATGGCAAAATGTGTGCCACACACCCCCGTAGAGGAGTAGAAATGGGACGTGGTTCCTCTGTATCAACAGCATCTTTGGCCTTTTCCTCGGTAAGGCGACACTTTCCTGGAGCCCGTCATTGCTGCACGTTCAACCTGGTGTCCACAAATACGAGTCAAAACTGGTCTCATTCAGTAGAATGGAAAGGGCTGACTTCTCCATCTGAAAAAGGACAAATGCCAACAAGAGTTCACCAAGGTGGTTCACTTTCTTTTATTTATTTATGTTTTTTATAACCGCAATTGAAAGTTGTCTAATCGAGCAGTTTCTCAGGGTGTGACAGTAAATGGACTATTCTATGTCTCGAAGTAGTTTGTCAATAGTACTAAGGGATTCTCTTTATTGTGTGTGCTGTATATTCACTTCTGGAAAGTTCCTTATCACCTTTATTCTCAAGTCATTTTTTCTCCTTTTTACACAAAGGTCAAAGCCCATGGAATCGTTAGATGACATTGGGTGAGAGTATGACACACTGACAATGGAGCAGGGAGGATCAGCCACGTAAAGGGCAGACAGACAGATGGCACAATATATTCCATTTCAGTCTCATTTTCTAAAATCTAAATACTCTCAGCCATCAGCGTGACAGGTTTTATACCACAGCAACCAGGCAGCATCAAGGCACAACAATTATACCTTCAGGCATTGTTATCACTACATCGATTAGTATAACCATTCTCCTTCTCCATCTGAATGAGATTTATGGTCACTAAAGTATCGATGGGAGAGTTAATAGAAATAAAATAAATTTTTTAGATCCTGAGCCAAAGGTCGACACGTGAAAAATTGAGTTTGTCTGCGGTCGAGAGATCGCGGGCTGGACGTGAAAATTGGGGTCAGGAGGCTCGAGCGTTTGGAGCCGCTCGCGACGAGCCTTATAAATTATAGACTTCATTACGGGCCAGGCTCGGGGGCCGGGCATTAAATAGCTTAATGTGTCATTTGCTGCTGCTTCATCACCTGTGGCCACGTAAAAGGACGAAGGTCGGCTCGCCTTGTGCCCAAATACACGGATTGTCTGCCTTTCTAGCAGGACATCCTCTCCATTAAATAAATCAGAACAATGCTGTACATCCTTGTCTTTGCGTTCACTAGAAACTCTTGATGCCAAAAAGAAGAAGAATTTACTGTTATTTTCTCAAATGGAAATAATTCCCCCTGATCAGAAGGTTGTTGTTTTTTTTGAACCAATAAAAGGTTGTGCTCATTGCTTTGTTGTAACAAGTAATTGTGGCTTCCATTAGCCCAAACTAAGTGTCATTAGTAGCCAGTTCATGATATGCAGGGGGCAGCCTCCTCATTCATGAATGGCAATTAAAGATAAAATTTTGTTCAATGACTTCTGCAATTGTTTGATTAGAAATGTCTTCACCAACCGAAGACTTCTCAATTTGAGGTTAAAAACTCTGTTTTTAGTTGCTCATGGTCATGCACCACGAGCATGGAGGATGATCCAGACCAGAACCTCCGCCTCAAAGGGCGGAGGAGCTCCTTGTGAGCCAATGGCCATCCATATCTCGTGCCCAACTGTGTCTGTGGACGTCCTCCTGCAGTTGGGCTACTTCTTATTCGGAGGTTGGTGGCAGGATTGGCACTCCGGCCACCATAAAACCCTTCATTCCGCAAAACACAAAAACGCAAAGAAATCTGAAAACCCACCACCTCCAGTGCAGCTTCCCTTCACAGGGCAGCTCACTGGATTACGGGATTGGGGCAAAGCCTTCGCGATTCCCAATCTTTGATGATAGGAGGGAAACCACGGGGTCACACTCCCGGGTCAGATTGCGGGAGAGTGTGCCGGAGTGGTGCTAAGGTGTCGTCAACCAGAGGAGTCTCCTTGGGTTAACCTGAGGCTGTCCCTTCGGGTGGGTGCCTGGAATGTCCTATCCCTAAGAGAGGGTGATCATCTGTCTGTTATCATCTGAGGTCAAGCGTTTGGACATCGGTATTGCAGCACTCTCTGAGATTCGGAGACTGGATTGCAGCGAGATAATGGTGGGTGGTTACACCTACTATTGGTCTGGTCGCTCTGATGGTTACCATTCCCAAGGAGTTGCTGTAGCTGTGTCCAATAAGCTGACGCCAATGATAATTAAGGTAACACCAGTCAACGAACGTATGATGAGACAAAGGATTCGTCACTCATTAGGTGTCATTTCCCGAGTCTCTGTTTATGCTCCGACTGAGGCGAGTGATCTCACCGTGAAGGATGCATTCCGCACCACGCTCGAGTCTGTGGTTGATCAGTGCCCCAGACGAGATACACTTCTAGTCTTGGGGGATTTCAATGCATCGACTGGAACTGATGGGGATGGTTATGAGACATGTGTTGGTCCCCATGGGTCAGGAACTATGAACCAGAATAGCACTAAGTTCCTTGATTTTGCAAGAAGTCATGGACTTAGGGTGGCCGGTTAATGGTTTCAGCGCCCACAAGCTCATCGCTGGACTTGGTATTCCAACGCTGGCGATGTGGCAAAGGAGATTGACCATGTCCTCATTGAAGGTCACTGGAGGATGCTCCAGAACTGCAGGGTCGACCGGAGTGCCCATTTCCTCAATACTGACCACTGGCTTGTAGCAACTCTGAAGTTGCACCTTAAATCCAGTATAATGGTACTATCCCAGCCTAGGCTGGATGTTGGCAAGCTCAGGGATGAGAGGATAGCTGAGGAGTTTGCGAACAAGCTGAGTGGAGATTTATTGAGGGGGTCTGGGTGCTTTGGGAGGTCCTGAAGAGTTGTGGAGTGCCTTCAAGACCACCGTCCTTGATGTTGCCGGTGGATGTCTTGGAACTCACTGTCGGGCAAAGAAGAATTTTGTCTCTCAAGGGACACTGGATACCATTGACCAGAGTCGCAGGGCCAGGCTGAATGGCAGAGCTGAGCTGTTCAGGGAGCTGAAGCGTAAGACTGTACGTGCGCTAAGGGTGGCCAAGGAGGCCTATGTGCGAGGAATCTGAGGGGGTGGAGCGTCACCTGTAGTCAAGTGATTCTCGTCCTGCTTATAGGGGAATTCGCGCATTGCGTTCATCCAAGCCCATCCCTCGGTGTACTGCAGTTAGAGCAGAGGGTGGTAGGCTCTTGACAGAGGAGTCCGAAGTGAAGGCCCGCTGGGCCGGTTACTTTGAGCAGTTGCACCAGGCTGATCCACCAGCTGTCGAGTTGGATGTCAGGGGTGTTGCAATCCCTGTTGCTGACCCTCCAATCAACTGTGGTCCACCTTCGCTTGTGGAAACACAGGCTGCGGTGAGCCGGTTGAAATGGGGTAAAGCACAGGGATCTGTGGCATCCATGCTGAACTTCTCAAGGCTGGTGGAAATGCTGCACTCGTGTCGTTGCATGCAGTTCTGTGCTCTGCCTGGAACACTGGCATCATCCCAACTGACTGGAAGAGGTTCCTTGTTGTCCCTCTCTGGAAAGGGAAGGGTGATCGCAAAGACTACAACAACTACCAAGGGGTGGCGCTGCTCTCAGTGCCGGGCAAGGTCTTTGCTCGGATCATTCTTGATAGGGTTCGCCACCATCTGTTTGAGCACCAGCAACCAGTGCAGTCAGGCTTTACACCAAAGAGGTCAACGATTGACTGTATTTGCCGTTCGGTTCCTCACTGAACACAGATGAGAGTTTCGGCAGGGGCTGCTTGCAGCCTACGTTGATCTCTGTAAACCGTTTTATTCAGTGAATCGGGATGCCCTCTGGAGGATTCTTAGTCTTCTTTGGGGGGCCACCAAAACTGATCGTTCTGATGTCTGAATTCTACTCTGGTACTGAGCGTGCTGTGTGATGTGGTGGTACCATCTCTGACTTATTTCCAGTTGATACTGGAGTTCATCAAGGGTGTGCACTGGCCCCCACACTTTTCAGCACTAATATGGACTGGATTCTAGGGAGGATGTCGGAGAGATCATGCTGCGGTGCATCGTTTCGGAATGTCAAGATCTCTGACCTTGATTTCGCAGATGATGCAGTCATCTTTGCAGAGACTTTAGATATCCTTCTGGGGGCCCTCGAGGTGCTGAATGAGGAGTCGGATCCGCTGGGATTATGGGTTTCCTGGGTCAAAACGAAGATCCAGGCTTTCAATGACATCTTGGATGCTGCTGTCCTGTCTGTGCCTGTTTGTGGTGAGGATGTTGAGTCATGGAGATTCATTTGCCTTGGCAGTGATATCCATGTCTCTGCTGGCTGTGAGTCAGAGGTCAATAGACATCTGGGTCGGGCCTGGGGAGTCATGGATTCACTGGATAATGCGGCGTGGCACTGCCGGTACCTGTGCGGGAGGACGAAAGTCCGAGTCTTCAGGTCCTTGGTGCTTCCAATCTTGCTCTGTGGATGCGAGACTTGGACTCTGACCAAGGATCTGAGATGGAGTCTTAATTCCTTTGGTACCAGGTCTCTTCGGAGAATCCTTGGCTATCGCTGGTCAGACTTTGTGTCCAACGAGCGGTTGCTGAGAGAGACTCAAATGAGCTTTGTTACCTGCATAGTCCGTGAGCATCAGCTGCGACTTTCTGGATATGTGGCTCGTTTTCCTGACGCTGATCCTGCTCACCAGATTCTCTCAGCGAGGGAGTCTCGTGAGTGGAGGAGGCCAATGGGCCAACCACGTACCTCGTGGTTGCAGCAGGTTGATCGGCATCTCAAGGAGATGGGGATGGGCCAGGCATCTGCCTGGGGGATGGCCAGACGGAGGCCCCTGGAGTACCGGCGGAAAGTGGACGCAGCGACGCGCTGCTCTGGCGCATGCTCCCATACCTGGCCTGATGGTCATGAGAAATGATTGTTATAGCAGGCAATGAGTTTGGAGACCACCCTGACATAATTCACTTCTTGCATGTATCAGTTCTCATATTAATGCTTTTCCCCTGTTTGCTTCCTCTTTTTCTTTCCATTTCCTCAATGTTTTTTCTCTTTTCCTCCACTTCCTCTTTTTTGTGGCTTTTTCCTTCAGTTGAACTTTCTTTCTGCTTCAGCTTTCTCTTATCAATTTTTTCTCATTTTTTCCACTCCTATTTTTTTTCTTTCGCATTCCTTCCTCCATTCTCTTTCTTGTGCTTTCTATTTTTTTCTTCTCTAACTTTTATTTATTATCATTACGAGAAAATACAACCCTTTGCTTTGCTGATGGGAATATTGGGGATGAGCGATGCCTCATCAACCATTGCTATACACTCCGGGAGCGAGGAAGATGGGGGAGAAAGTTGGGAGGGGGAGGGGGTTTCACAGCAGGTAAGCATGAGGAGAGGGTTCTTGACTTGCATCTGGTAGTGGGTCTGGTTGAGAAGGTGGGGTTTGGGTAGTCCAGGATTTAACGAATTTGGGTCAGTTAAACAGCACGTTAATTCAGCATGCGGAGATTGCCGGGAGATGGCTATGTGGGGTGGAGAGGGGAGGGGGTAAGTGTGAGGGGAGGTAGAGGGAAGGCAGTGTGATGGGAAGGGAAGAGAAGGCAGTGTGAGTGGAAGAGAATGTGGTGTGAGGGGAATGGAAGGCAGCGTGATGGGAAGGGAATGGAAGGCAGCATGAGGGGAAGGGAAGTTGGCGTGAGGGGAGCAGAAGGGAAGGCAGCACAAGGGGAGGGGAAGGGAAGGCAGCATGAAGGGAAGGGAATGGAGGCAGTGTGAGGCGAAGGGAATGGAAGGCAGCAGGAGGGGAGGGGAATGTGGCATGAGGGGCTGGGAAGTGAAAGCAGCGTGAGGGAAGGAGAAGGGAAGGGCGATAAAATGCACCCAAGCAGCAACATTTTCTTTTTAACCGGCGGGTTCTATATAAAACCGGCGGAAGCATTTAAAACCCATGCTGTCTACCTGGCAAAGGCGTGCACATGTATTACCTTGCCTGCAAAACCAGGTTGACAGTTTAGATTTAGGTTGACATTCTAACTGAGGATAGACAGCTCAGGGGTGAGTGCTCATTGCTCTGGGCTACTGTTATTCATTGCATGACCCGTGAGCCACTGGTGGTCCCTGGTGCCCTAAAGTGCGGCCCCTGACGTGTGGCCGATAATTATAATACACAAATGTGAAAACACCCCATCATAATGCCCTATAAATGCTATCAAATTGACACCATGGTTTCAAATGAGTGTTTACTGGGTTTGCAGCCCAGTTAACCACAGCAAAGAAGAGCACGTGAGGGCGTGGCCTAATAATAGCCATTACGAGGCGGTGTGGCCGCTCTCACACTGATACCTTATCAGCAAAAGTGGCCCCCCTCTAAAAATAGTGAAGATTACTGCTCTCAGCTATCCTGCCAGACCGGAATGGCAAATTGCATGTGAATGCAATATCGAGCGCAGTGAGGTTTTCAAACTGGGTTTAGTGGTGCATGGAAATATGTTATATGAGTAACAGGAGAATGGATATCATTTTTGATATCGACCTGTTTCTGAACTTGACCTGTTGAGCATGTTTGCGACAAAACCTATTTTGCCTTCTAAGCATGCAAAATGCAACCACGCCCTACAAAGCTTATTCTGATAGACTGCTATTATTCTGCACAATTACTACCATTTGAGGTGCAGTCAAGATGATACTAAGCAATCATCGCTTTTATGGATGAACACATTCCTTCGTGAAAGAATATCAAATAACATGAAAAACGAACAATTTAATCTGATCATTTTCTAAATTTACAGCCTCCAAATGAAGATCATATTATACAGTAATACCTCTCTTCATGCTGGTCCGTTGAACGCTGATTTGTTATAGTGCTCCTTCTTCCAGAGAAAAAATTTAATGAAGAAAACCCATAACATTCAGTGCTTGCCGAGTAAGCACAACTGCCACCATTGCTTGTACTGTATGCATACGCTCTGAGCCAATCAGTGCTGTTTATTTTGCCTTCATTTTGCAGCATGATGAGCCTTCCCCCACCTTGTCTCCCACTGCTGTCATGTAGAAGTTGTAGGAGCAGAGTAGGAGCAGCGGCAATTTATTGTTTTATTTTATTGATATTTGTACATCGTTCATGTTTTTGTTAATACTTACAAATGCTATTCTATTAAAAAAAAATTAAGGACCACTGGACCTATAGTTTATCTCTCCATGGCCTAATGTTGTAACCCAAATTTGGTAGCATTCTGTCTGTTGGGTGTGGAGAAGATTTTTGAAGAAACTTACTAAGCTGGCCATTTTGACCTACTTAAACTCATGTGACTGGAATGAGCTTTGCAATCCCTGTGACCAGTCAGTAGTGGAATGTTTCTTCCAAATTTCAGCCAGATCACCCCAGCAGTTTGGCAGGAGAAGTCGAAATCGCGGACGGACGGACGGTGCGCGATGACAATACCTTATCTGGAAATTCAATTCCAGATAAGGTCAATAATTCTTTTTATTTGGAAAGTAATATGTTTACCATCTGTATTGTTATTATTCATGTTATTACTGATACCTCATTGTATTATTATTGGTATTAGTATTACCGATACCCCAATGTTATTATTATTAGTTATTAGTATTATTTGTATTATTATTTATTACATTGTTATTTTTATTATTATTATTATTACCGATGTGCCAATGTAGTATAGCGCATTTTCGATTTGTGCTCTCTTTTCCAGGAGCGCATCTTGAACTCGAAGCGAGGTTTATTGTACATGGATATAATATAAAATTATATCATTGCACAAAATAATTTTACTGGGAGAATGTGCATTGGTTATAGGCCATCAGTTGAGAGTTAATTGAGGAAATTCTACACCAGAGAATGTCAAAGGTGTGCAACGTGTGATACTGGGAATTTAAAGTGTTACAATATTATCTGCCATAATATGAAGAGTGCAATCATAAAAAAAAATTTATTACCCATTACAACCTTCTGATTGGACTGAAAATAGAAATGATATGTTATACAATGATGAAATGGTGAATGCAGTGTAGTGTCCGAAGCAAAAAAGAAAAGCATGAAGTCCATCAGATGATGTCAATAACTTTTCTTCATTCATTCATTACAGGAAAGCAAACTTGGTAACTGCAGATACCCAGGATCAAATAGGTGCACCAAAGGATATCTATAGACATTGCCTGGGTTGGTTTCTTGCACTTTCGGTCCTGTACTCATCATAGAGAAAGGACGAGCAGTTTGCTCCAGCATTGAATGTCCAGGATGAAACCCAAACTTGCGTTCTATTTTGAAATGGATCAGTGTTTGCTGTCTTTCAATAAGATGGAAAGCAACTTGTCAATAAGACCCGTGAGAAGCTTGACTTAAACTTTAATGACTTTGTTATCGTTATTATATTGCATGTTCTTAAAAGAGATCTCTAATAGGATCATGGAAGTTTCGCAGTTTCTGTTACGAAGCCTCGGTTTTGGTTTCACTCAGCTCTAATAGAGGGTTGAAATGCAAAACCAAACAAAAATAACGAAAGATAATGATAATGTTTTAACAATAAAGCACACCCAATCCTAATTTTAGCACTTGATACAATTATTACCTCTGCCACCGAAGATGGACAGAGGTTATGTTTTCACTCCTGTTTGTCTGTCTGTTTGTCTCTTTGTTTGTTTGTCTTTCGGCAGGATATCTTAAAGTTGTGGAAGGGTAATGACAAAACTTGATGGATGAGTTGTGGAGGTGACAAGAACAAGCCGATTTGATTTTGGTTAAGGTACGGATCCAGATCCGGCCCATCAGTGGGATACAAAATGTAAACTGTTCAGCCTGGCGAAAGTATGCACTCTACTGAGTGCCATTCTAGTATTATTAATGTGTTCGTAAGTTATGTTTATTATTGTACTTTACCACTATAATTTGAATGGATTTATGAGCTGTAGATCTAAAACTATAACATCATGTGGAAGAAGACATCTTGCAAAGTTATGGACTCATAATCATCTAAATTTGGTAACTTCTTGCACATAAGAAAATAGTTATGAGAAATCACATACGGCCTGTTCAGAGGTCCCACAATTCATCTCGACAAGTTATGCTTTCCTTTTCCTTTTTTTTTTTCTTTGTCCTTCCTCTGCAGTCTTGAGTTCTCGTTTCCATTTAGAAATAAACTTTTCAGGGACTTTTATTGTCGGTTTGTTGCTGCATTTGTTTTTGTTTTTCGTAATAAGAGTTACCGTTCAAATAACACATGCGATTATATACAGTGTGTAAAATATTGTGGAACCATCTCTCAGCACTTTTCATTCCTATTCTTTGGATTCACCATTCCATCACCTCTCTCACCCGAGTTATATTATTACCTCCGCCACCGAAGGTGGATGGAGGTGATGTTTTCACCCCTGTCTGTCTGTCTCTTTATTTGTTTGTTTGTGTGCAGGATATCTCAAAAAGTTGTGGACGGATGCGGACGAAATTTTCTGGGCAGGTTGGATGTGTGACAAGGATGAATTGCTTAGATTTTGGTGAAGATTCGGATCTGGATCCAGATCCAGATCCAGATATTCAAATTTTTTAAGTGATTCTTCACCATTGAGAGATAGGGCCTAAAACGATGTAAAGTACGATATCTCGAAAAGTTGTGGACCAATTCGGATGAAACTTGGTAAGAGGTTGGGTGTGTGACAAGGCCTAATTGGTCCGATTTTGGTGAAGATCCAGATCTGAGTGGAAGTATGCACTCTACCGAGTGCTCTTCTAGTTTGTCTTGTTTTGTGTCATGGAGGCTGGAGTTCATACACATTTGATGCACTTTCTGCAGTTTTATTGTCAGTGTGAAGAAGAGCAATCCTTTTCGTACTGATATGTCACTTTACAAAGGAAACTGTGGAGTCGGTTTCGCAGGACATACCCAGGCTACTGATCTTTGTTGATAGTCGAAGGCTTGAGCATGGATCCTGCTGGATAGTCGAACATGGATTCTTGAGCATGGATTCATCGTGGCCATCTGCAGTCTTGCTAGTTTTTATTTATTTATTTTAACATTTTTACTTTAATACATGCTGTATTAATTCTGCCAAAAGTCATGGGACACAAATTTGTCGTTGTGAGAGGTACCCACACATCTGTCTGATATAATTACCACGAATATGGTCATCATGTAGTATAAATAATCAGGGAACAGTCCCTTTTCTCAGTTTCAGAGCTTCATTTTTGAAAAGGAGTTAATAAAGTTTCAATGAGGAATTATGTTCAGCTGTCAGAGGATGGGCACCTGCATCAGCATCATATAAAGTATCCTTGCCAATCTTAGAACAACTGTGGGGCAAATCATCTGAAAGTGAAAGACTACAGGCAACACCTCCCTTTAACCATTGATCTGACAGATCATAGCCCACGATTCGTTCTCGAAAATAACTTCATTCAGAAAGAGAACCTTGAAATAGGTTGTTAGAACAGATGTGGCCATTATCATGTAAAGAAAAAGCTTGGGAAGTCATTGGAATGTCAGGCACTATTGGTGCAATTTGTGAGGCATACATTCCATGATATATCAAGGAAGAGCAGCTACACACAAGCCTTTCATCACTGTGGTTAATACTCAGCCTCACATCTAATGGGGTCAAGAAAGAATGTGTATTCTTGGGGCCTCGATGTGGAAACATGTTTCGTGAAGTGACGTGTCCCAATACACATTGTTAACGTCTGTCTGATAGTTTGGTCTTCCTGAATCGTTGAAATGCCAGTTATGAGCAAAACACCATTAACCACATAATTTGAAATGCCAGTGTTGGAGAAATACCAGGGATTCCTACCTCAAAACTATCAAAAACGGGTAGCAAATGTTTTAAATGTTTTTTTTTTTTTGAGAAAAATTCCAGGCTATGATTATCAAGCATTATTTAATGACTGCACAGCAAGGCCTATTATCCAGTCTCATGACTTTTAGTCGAAGAGGATATATATCATCCAATAACCCACACTTTGTTAATCTTCTCGAATCCAAGCTTTCTTCTTTTGTACTGTTCTTTGTCCCCATTTTCTCCCATCTATGGAATCACTTCTGTGAATCTCTGGAAGGAGAGCCAACTGGAGATTTCTGGAGACAAAGTTTCAGATCCAACCTCTCAGTCATTGAGTTAGCTTGTTCAAGTCCAGGCTTATTGGGCATTCTATAGACCATCCTCACTTGTCTTAAGGATGATTTATAAAGGCACATGTTTGATATCTTTTCCATCACTTTATACTTCCCTTGTGCTTCATATTTAAATAAGTACAAGCTCATCTGAGAGCCAGTCATTGGATGATGTTTTTATTTAAAAGTCGTGTCCAATCTGACATCCACAATTAAACACTTGTACAAAATTGGAGGTTTTGCCAATGAAAATGCTGACACCATTTTTTTTTAAAGTCCTTTATGGGGAAGGATTACCTGGAGGTCATCGATGAAAATTATTTCAGACAAAAATACACTGCACTCTCTTGCGAAAGAGACTGCTATCCTCAGTTCTCCAGTGGAAGGTGTAATAGCAACGGCAAAGGGATGACCTTTGACAATTATCTGATTTTTATTTGACTTGCCGGAGAGGCCAAATTTGCTCCATCGAAGATCTTTTGTTGAGAAAATGCTCCAGGCACTATGTACATTTTCTTTTCCTTCCAATGCCTTTGCTGAAAGCTATCAATTTACAATGTTTTCACTTCGAGTTAATGTGTTTTGTATGATTTCAAAGGCCACTTAAGTATTGTTTAACTGGAATATATTTTGTCTCTATAACGTTTCAGCCAAGTGGTCAAAAACCTTTCATCCAGGCAGAGCACCAAAGCAGACGGCCGAGTCGTGCCGATCACTATCCGATTGGATTAAGACAGGATGGCACAATAGTTGCTGCACCAGCATACTTTCGGAGCAGCTGCCTCTGGAGATGAGACCATTGCAAACAAAAGGGGAATTACTTGAACGCAGAAGCTTTCACTGACTTTGAAATGGGCAATGGGCACTGCGAGGGTTTCCTCAGCTACGCAGGCCAAGGCTCAACCATTCCAAGCGGCATTCAGCGCGAGCCGATACGGCAGGGTCGGAGAAAAGGTTTCCAAATAGGATCAGGAGTTCAAAGTATGGCTTGGGAGACTCATTACCATTGATAAGCTGTTTATTATTTGCTTCATTCTTGCATGGTGTTACTCCCTCTCCAGCAACTATTTCTCCCATCTTTTCTGGAGTGTATGATGGACATTAAAATGTAGGCAGCCCTCTGGCAAACAATATTTTGAGCAGAAATGCCATCAAGCAAATCCATATCCTTTGTTTATCGCTATATTTTGTGCTGAAATATATATATATATATGTACACTACCGGTCAAAACTTTCAGAACACCCCCACTTTTCTAGTTTTTACTGAAATTTAAGCAGTTTAATGTTTCAATGTACTCTGAAATTAGAGCATAGAACAAATAAACAATGGCATATCAAAAACAAATCATGGAATCATTTTGTTGAACAAAATTTAATCTAAATTTTGCCTCGTCAAAGAAGCCACCTTTTGCAGATATAACAGCTGAACATTCTCGTGGTATTCTTTCTACAATGGAAATCAAATATTGTTCGGAAAGTTCTTCCCAACACTGTTGCAGAAGTTTCCACAAATGTGTTGCACTTGTCGGTTGCTTTGCTTTCACCCTTCTGTCCAGTTTATCCCAAACCAGCTCGATGGAGTTTAAGTCTGGAGACTGTGCTGGCCATTTCATGATTTGAAGCCTATCGTCTTATTCTTTTCTTCTAAGGGAGTTCTGACATAGCCTGGAGGTATATTTTGGGTCGTTATCTTGCTGTAGGATGAACCTCTGACCAACTAGGCATAGACCAGAGGGTATTGCATGGTGCCGCAAAATGCTGTGGTAGCCCTTTTGGTTCAGGGTGCCAGTCACTCTGTGCAAGTCACCGACTCTGGATCCAGCAAAACAGCCCCAGATCATCACGCTCCCTCCTCCATGTTTGACAGTTGGTGTCACACACTGAGGAACCATCCTTTCACCTACTCGACGGTGTACAAAAACCCTGCGCGATGAACCGAAGATTTCAAATTTTGATTCATCGGTCCATAAGACCTTCTTCTAGTTTTCAGTAGTTCACTGGCGGTGCTTCATGGCCCAGGCAAGCCTCTTTTTCTTATTTTGCCATCTTCGCAATGGCTTTCTTACTGCCACTCGACCTGTCAAACATGCAGCTCGAAGTCTTCACTTCACAGTTGAAACTGAGACTTCCTTACTTCGACCAGTGGAAAGCTGTGCTTGAAGCTGCTGTCCTGTGAGCCGCCTATCACGCAAGGTGTTGACTTTCAGAAACTTGTCTTCTGATTGTGTTGTGACTTTGGGTCTGCCAGACCTCTTCCTGTCAAATTTTCCTCCAGTTTCCAAGTGACTTTTGATGGTGTCGGAAACTGTAATCACTGACACCTTGGCTTCTTTGCAATTTCTCTAAAGGAAGACCTACATTTTTAAGGGTTATAATGGTCTGTTTGTCTTCCTTTGTTAATTGTCTTTTTCTCGCCATTTTGATCGCAATATACTTCATCCTGCAGTGCAATATTGTCCAAATAATGCTTCAGAGGGTGTAGCCACACAGTGTTCCAACACTGCTTTTATACAGACAGAGGGTTTGTAACTAATCAACAAAAATTGGGACACCTGTAGGAATTGTTTGCATCAACTTTCAAGGCTTAATTTACTTCCATTGCTGCAGAACAGCTGCAGTTGCTTTCCCATTACTTGTTCCCTGAAAAAGGCCTTTTTCAACAACTGAAATTTTCATTATTTTCAGTTTTGGTAACCTCAACTTTTTTTTAACCTCTGGCAGTTTACCGCTTAGCTTTGTACCATTTCAGGTTATTCACTGGACTTGAACTGCTTAAATTTCAGTAAAAACTGGAAAAATGGGGGTGTTTTAATACTTTTGACCAGTAGACAATGTTGTGGATATCCATAAACGGTGTGATGGCTTTCTCTAAACAGCTTAAATGCAGATCTGCTGATGGGACATGCTCGAACATATATGCACATCATTTAGTTGCACTCAATTCATGCACACAAGCTCACTTTCTCACTCATTTACTCACTCACTCACTTACTCACATGTAAGCTTGGTGCAGGCTTGCAGCTTTTTGCTTGGCCATTTTAAAATGGTTTATCCTCACTCCATCTACACATTTTGCAGTATAAAATTTGAGGAACTTGTTGTGGTGAAGTAGCGTTGTGAAATTTAGCTTTTGGTTATGGCTAAGCTCATATCATGATGTTCTGGGTTTCTCTCTGTGAATTCATGCCCTTTCTTTCCCCTAATTTTCTGACCTGTATTTTTCTCTGTATTTGATTATTATTTATTACCCCGCCCACGCAAAGTGAGAAACACGCTTAAGCAATTGGGCCAGGTCCATACATCCATTTGTCTGTCTGTCGAATCAGTTTATGATCGAGAAACAAAGTGTTGAGTGTTATATCTCGAACAAGAATCGGAACATGAATCCGAAGACAAATTTGCCATTTTACAGTACTTTGGTTCTGAATTCGGCTCGAGCACTCATGTGCAGTGAGGAGTGAGTATAATATTGTTACTTTCTCTGCCTTGCCTGGCAGTCAAAGAAAATTGAAAATCATTCCAAACAGGACACTAGCTGTTTTTAAAGGCGTCGTAAAGGACACGAAGAACAGGCACAAATAACTAATGTAACGTGTTAGATAGGGTGGTGTAATAGACACTGCATAAACGGCGGTAAAACCCAGAATTGATTTATATATACGACTTTTACAATCCTTATACCTTTATTGGCCCCCATCATTGGACTTAGTCCGAAACGGGGGCTTATAGATTTGTTCTCGATTCTCATTTCCGTGCATGCGTGCGTCCGCAGCCATATCTCGGACATATATGGACTGATTTTATTCGCACTTGGAACAAATACAACACATGATGGTGTACATATGAACATCATTTTGTTTCGCGATCAAAGATGGCCGACTGGTGTCTATTTTAGTTGTAAAAAAAAAAAAGCCCGGTTGAATACGTCCTCAACCATTTCTCGGACATGAATTTACCGATGTTGTTCAAACTTGGCACACAGATAATGAATGATGGCTTACATAAGGATGTCGTGTTTTTTTCGATATCAGATCCAAGATAGCTGACTGGCGGCCATTTTGTGTTACTTTAATGTGTCCCTAACCATTTCTCAGACATGCATGGTCTGATTTTGTTCAAACGTGACAGACACAAGCACAGTGCATGATGGCACACTTGCACCTAACGTTATTTTGCGATCTGATCAAAGATTGCCGATTGGTCGACTGGCGTTCATTGTAGTTGTATATAAATATGGGCTAGCCCTTCAACTGCGTGCATTATTTTTTTCCTTACTCGAATTGAATTATATACTTGACCACCGTAGAGCACGAATCACCTTCTTAACACTTCCAATATCATCCAATTTTGCAGTACTTGTACATGTTCTTTGGGGTGATGTATAAGACTTCTTCATTGTGCTAAACTTCCAGATTAATTTTTGTTGATGATCTTTGAAATAATTATTTTATGAAAATTGAAGTACGGTATATACTTGAACACTGTACCATGTTTTATGAACATGTTCTTTGAACCCTCCAGTTTATTTGTTTTTAAATTTGCCTTCTGTTAAACAGTTCCTTCCAAATGTAAGCTGCTGGAATACTCATTTTGTCTCTTTTTTTTTTTTTTTTCAAGCAGGCCACTCATTTAAAAAAAAGTTTTTAATGACTGTGTAACGAGTGTCTTTTATTTTTTGTTAAATCACCAATTCCTCCATAATCATCAAGCAAAGGTTGTACTTGTGAATAAGTGCACTCATCTTGGATGTGATTACTTTGCAGAGCCTCGGTTATATTAATGGGCTGCATGGAAAATGGCTGTTCAGTGATATGCGAGCAATCTTCTCTCGTCGCGTCCTGCTCCAGAAAACGGCTCTTGAGATATTTTTTGGAGATCACAGTAAGTGACTTGGGGGTTGGGGGTGGGGGTGGGACTATCCCTATAGAATCAGGGTTTTGTTAAGATGAGGAATTTATTGCGTGCCCATATTTCAAGGTGTGTGTATCGAATCAATTTCCCTTATGGAATGGAAATGATAAATGCGTACATTTTAATATAGCATTGTTTAATCATCGGGAGTTTGTTGTCGATTGACTATGGCATTATTACTTTGTTTTCTTCACACATAATTAAACCTTTCTCCTCCTTACTTTTCATTGACATTTCTACACCATATGAAAACTGAAGCATGTTCTCATTTGCCTCTTTTCAAAAAAAAAAAAAATTCTGATGAAATATTTTTCTTCTGAATCGTGGAGAAATTTAGTTCACCTGTTTTACCATCCGTTAACTCTTGTTTACCTTAATAACCTCAATTCTCCTCTGAGGTTCGTTTTGTTATCATCACCCTCTTTGTCCCATCATACCATCAAATCTCATTCAGCTTCACCCATTACTTCCTTGAATTCAACTTCTCTTTCACATACACAGTATGCATACCTATTCTCCTTTACCAACCGGTATATTGTCAGGGCTCCTTTTATGCTACTATCACCCTCCCTTTCTTTCCCCCACCCTCCCTCATCCCCGACTGTTCTCATTCCCTTCATCAACTTCCACTGTCCTGCACAAGCGGGACATGTTGCAAAATAGATGACTGCACAAAGACGATAAAAAGCTGGGTGGAGCTTTCATCAAAAGAGTGACCCATTGACCCGGAGACCAGCAGCATAGAGGCCTGGAATCTTCTCAGACGTCATGAGCCTCAGAGCTTACTGTGCAGCCATTAGTGCCTGTGTTATTCCACAGGGGGAGTTAGTAAGAAAATAATGGGAGTTAAAAACTCGAATAATATTGGGATTCCTGTTGAGGATGGTAAAGAGTGATGGGGTTTTTGTGGCTTTGTTGATAATTTATATACAGCATTTATTTTGCACAATTTTAATGGATTTGTCCCACTCCCCCCACCCACCCCCTCCCTTTGCTGTTCATGAAGGAAACTGATGTTTGGTTCAGCAGTTAATGACTTGTTTCTTTCTGATTGGTGTTGGTTTGATTCGCATGGCTGCTCATTCTCCCCAACCCGCACGTGGGGAGCGTGACGAGTATGCCAAACAGCCCTAAACATCGAGTTTAGGGAGGCTTTCATCCTGCCTTTGCACTGAAACAGGCTGGGTTGACATTTAGCATCATGGTAATAAAAGAAAAATAACTCTAAACTGCAGTGGCTGGATTGAGTACATGACATAATATTTTAAGTGCGATACATGCTTGTCCTAATTGGTGCAATTTTGATCATGATTTTTTTTTAATCTTGAGATTGAAATGGAGAAAGTGAAACGTGTAGTATGAATGCAAAATTGTTGCTGAAAATTTACATGAATAATGGGGATAAGAAAAGCACAAGGATAAGAAAATGGAAATAGGACAGATAAGGGCATGGGAAAGACAAGCAAAGGATGAGAGATTTGTACAATACAGTGCTGTACTTTATCCAAACCGTTGTAACAATTACAGGCATGCATACGTGGACGCTTGTATACACACACACACACACACACACACACACACACACACACACACACACACACACACACACACACACACACACACATTATTTGGCTGTGTTTCGTGTGCTTCATTTATTGCATTGCCTTTCACTTTAACCTCAAAAATTACAGAGGATGGCACCCACTGTATACAACAGAAGTATTGGAACAGAAAGGAAATGTTATTAGTTTGCAATTAAGTTTATTTTGTTTTCTCAAAGATTTCATTGTCAGTAGCATTTTGCACAAAATATTAGGAGATGTCCAGTGCAATATTGTGCCTTCCTGCCTCAGAGCAAGTGCAAGCTCAGTGATGGATTGTTGTCTGTTGATTCTGCCCCTCGGGTGAAATTTCAAGATATCCCAGAATTGCTTGATTGGGCTAAATTTGGTCTGTGAGCTGACACTGCAGATTTTGATGCTGTTGTCCTTGAACCAGTTTCTTATAGTAAGGCAAGGTGTGTTGTCTTTCTGGTAGACACAAATTCCTTTGCTTTTTGTATTGCCTCCATTGCAGTCGTGTAGTCATGTCCAGAATGTCATGGTAAAACATCAGCAGTTTAGTAAGGAGCGTTGTCATGCTGGTAGATGTTAGGGCTTTCTTTTCCTCCTCCATCAAAGGTGGACGGAGGTTGTGTTTTCACCCCTCTCTGATTGTCTGTCCGCCTGTCGGTGAGCATGATGTTTCAAAAAATTATGAACATTCGGACGAAATTTGGTCGATGGGTTGGGTGTCTGCAAAGGATGAATTGGTTTGATTTTGGTGAATATTCGGATCCAGATATGAGGTTTTTTAAAATTGTTTTTTCTAAGTGATTTTTCACCATTGAGAGATAGGACCAAAAAAGATATCTCAAAAAGTTATGGACGGATTCGGCCAAAACTTAGTGCACAAGTTGGGTGTCTGCCAAGGACGAATTGATTCGATTTTGGTGAAAATCTGGATCCGGATGCAATAAAAAAAAAAATTCAACCTCCGCCACTGAAGGTGGATGGAAGTGGTTTTCACCCCTGTCTGCTTGTCTGTCTGTCTGTGAGCAGGAAATATCAAAAAGTTATGGATGGATTTGGATGACATTTGGTGGACAGGTTGAGTGTGTGACAAGGACGAATTGATTATATTTTGGTGAAGATTCAGATCCGGATTCGACCACTTTCTTTTTTTTAAAGTTTTTTTTAAAGTGATTTTATAAAGAGTTTTTAAAGAGATTTTAAAAAGTTTTTAGAAGTGGTTCTTCACCATTGAGAGATGGGGCCAAAAACGATATATAACTCGATATCTCAAAAAGTTATGGAGGGATTTAGACGAACCTTGTTGTACAGATTGGGAGTGTGACCATGACGAATCGATTAGATTTTGGTGAAGATCCGGATCTATATCTGGATCCGATAACTTTTTTTAAGTGATTCGTTACCGTTGAGAGATGGGTCCAAGAACGATATCTAGCATGATATTTTACAAGGTTGTGGACAGATTATGACAAAAGTTGGTGGATGAGTTGGGTAGGTGACAAGAACAAGCCAATTCTATTTTGGTCAAGGTCCGGATGCAGATCTGGTATCAGTGGGATACAAAACGTGAACCGTTCAGCCTGGCGGAAGGATGTGCTCTACCAAGTGTCATTCTAGTTATAGTATTGTTTAAAAGTAGTGGAGCATTGCTTTCACACCATGATAAAGTGAGGAAAACAATAAGTTTGCGAAAAAATGAACAAGGCATAGGTGGGGGCAAAAAGGGAGAGAGGGTTAATCTTTTTGATTGGAGGGTGTGGATGTTATGTTTTTGGGCTATTATTTTGGTACTTATTTCAAGTTGGACTATGATGATAGGTGGTGGCATGTTCTTTTTTGCCCTTTAAAATTTCCCATTCCTGATTCTTTATAACTTGGATAAAAGGAAAATACTGCTCTTTTCCCTGATATTGTGAGCTTAGCATTGGTTATTGGAGCTTGCTCCAATGATATTCTATAGGATATACACATACATTCATATAACACTGATAACACAGGTTTTGGTGTCAACTTAAGTTTTGTTTCAGATGTTTCAATCTAGAGATGAATATTTTGTGAAACTCGCCATTGGAAATCTGAAGAATGGTGAAAATGGAGTGGCATCTTCCCGCTGTCCTGCTATCTCAACTAGTTGGAAATATTGCTTGGCTTGGTTTTTTTTCTTGGTTTTTTTTCTTGCAAAAACCAAGGCTCATAAAGGAACTGTACAAAGGAAAGCAGTAGCATCACAGACTGACGAGGTTCAAATACATTGGGCATAAGTGGCAGAAAGGGAATGTCAGGAGTGGGGTGGGAAAGGCATAAATGAGAGTAAAAGAGAGCAAGCATGGGTATGGGTATTTGAGAAAGTATAAAGTGACATTGAGCAGCACTTTTGAAGGATGGGAGGGAGGGGCATGAGGCAACAGATGTTGATAGTTAGTTGTTGCACAGACGAGAGAATAAATGGATGAAGTAATGGTTGGTGAGCAACCAATGTAGAATTGGGAATTGGGGAGAGTAACCAGATGTGGAATTTTGAAGGAACATGCATGATCTGAGCAGATTGTTGTGGGAAGATGGAGAGATGAGAGGGAGAGAAAGAAGACCATAAGTGAAGCGATAGAAAACAGTTCACCAACCTGCCTGTCGTGGGTGCGATGCAGACCTTGAGACTTGGCCTTTTGCTGAGATATGTCAATTACACGGATACCCTTGGACTTTATCGCCTTGAGGGGAACAAAAGTAGAAGCAGCTGTGCCACCCAGAATGGTGAACCATACACCAAGATAGATTGGATCAATGAATGATATATAATGTAATGAACTCTGAATGACTCAGAATATAATTAGCTCTGCAAATAATACGAGGCATTCGCCTGCCTTGAAAAGCCAGTTTACACCAGTTTTAATAAATATCCAAAATATTGCCAAAGAGGACTCTTGAGATATTGGTGTTGAAGCAGATTGAGCTGGAACAGCACTCTATCACGCGCATTCCTCCACCAGGCTGAACAGTTTACGTTTTGCATCCCACAAATAGGCCAGATCTGCATCCGGACCATAACCAAAATCTAATCAGATTGTTCTTGTCATTTACCAAATCCATCCACAAAGTTTTGTCAAAACCCATTCACAATGTTTTGAAATATAGTTTTTGGCCCGTTCTTTCAATGGTGAAGAATCACTTAAATAGTTCTCGTATCTGATCCGGATCTCGACCATAATTGAATCAATTGGCACACACACAAACTGTCCACAAAGTTTCATACAAATCTGTCCATAGCTTTTTGAGACATCATGTGATACATTGTTTTTGGCCTGATCTCTCATGAAGAACTATCTATATATTAATACTGAAGGACCAATTTTGTGCTCCTCCTCGCGGTCGCGTCACGTTTTTCTCGGTACTGTGACCTGGACTGAAAGAAACTTCGTACCTGTAAGAGTGCATCGCACATAGTGGCAATAGTCAACCTTCAATTCTGAAGCATCTATACATTAATACTGAAGGACCAATTTTGTGCTCCTCCTAGCGGTCACGTCATGTTTTTCTCGGTACTGTGACCTGAGAAGTTTTGACACGGTGTACGTCAAAGTAGACACGTGCACAAATCAGGGGACTTCTTCACAAGGAGTAGTGTACACCATAAATGTCGTGTACAAGGACGTTTTGTAGGCCTCATTAGGTAAGACCATGGAGTACATCGACTGGGATCCAGCTCTTACAAGAGCCGCCACTGGTTGTCATATTGGGCTCATGGAACGGAATCCGTCTGTGACGGGGTTTCGGCTAGTGGTGAAGAATCACTTTGAAAATTCTCGGATTTGCTCCGGATCCAGATCTTCAAAATGTAATCAATTCATCCTTGTCAAACACCCAACATGTCCAACAAGTTTCAGACGAATCCGTCCATAACTTTTTGAGATATCCTGCTCACAAACAGGCAGACAAATAGACGAATCAAGTCACTCAAAGAGCGACACTTGGCAAAACAGAACAAAGTACAATGTAAATATAATATATATATATATATATATATATATATATATATTATATATATATATATATATATATATATATATATATATATATATATATATATATATATATATATACAGTGTTGGGCACAAAAGCGATAATCCGATAACCGATATAATTATCGAAGTTAACTTTTTTTTATCGGAAGTTAACTTCCATTTATGGTTATCGGACCAGTTAACTTCCGATAACTCCGATTTTAGTCTGATAATGTCCGTTAATTTTTTGTCCGATAACATTTCTTTCTTCACCATACACCATGAGGTCTGGAAATTGTGCACAAATGTCCCAGTACGGTGTGTTAATCACGTGGCCAAGTAGAAGGCCAAGAAACTTGTCGACACCTGGCTGGACATTGATGGGAAGGAGGGCATGGTCGACTCTGACTTCATGGGGGAGGCGATCCTCACCAACCTCTTCCTGAAGTACAACACCCCAATTCCGTCCTCTGCCGCAGTGGAATGGCTATTCTCTCTCGGCAAGGACATCCTGAGGCCCAAGAGGTCAAGACTGTCAGCTGGGCCTAACTTTGAGAAGTTGGTCTTCCTCAAGGGGAACCAGCACATAGTGTCATGGACTCTAAAAAGATGCATAATGCTTATTTTATTCTTGGGTTTAGCATAAATAAGCCTTTTCTATGGGTTTTGAAGCTTTTTCCTTGTTTTTTTGAATTCTTGTTAAAAAGTAGTTATCGTTATCGGATTATCGTTAACTTCTGATAACTTTGTATTATAATTACAGGATTATCGTTATCGGACTTAAAAATGGGGGTTATCGGATTATCGTTATCGAAGTTAACTTTTTGGTTATCGGTGCCCAACACTGTGTGTATATATACAGTCAACCCCCGCTTCATCACGATTCACCTCTCGCGCCCCCGGTTCATCGCGGGTTTTCCCTTGGAACGTAACTAATTTTTTCTGCAGATTCCCCCGGTACATTGCGGTAATAATATATAAAATATAAATTATTTAAGCAATAAATTATAACGCGTGGCGCTCGAAAGTATCTTCATAATAAAACAAACAAAAAAAAAATTTGTATGTTTGTCGACACAACGCACGAGACAAAGACAGAGAGCGCGCTATTCATTTCTCCTTGGCGCTGATTGGCTTCTGCCCACGAGGCGCACTCTCGCTGTCTTGAGTGTTTGGCTTGTGAACGACACAGATATTTTCTACATTTTTTTCTCCAGGCCCTACGATGCCGCCGAAAGGAAAAACGTTTGCCGCGGTTGGGCGCCATTACGGTTTGAATGAATCGACCATACGCTACATCAAGAAGGACGAAGCCAACATCAGCGCTTTACATTCGCAACGCGCTGCAGCACCTCGTGGAGGCCATGGATTCCGACGACAATTTTTCTCTGAGGGCGTATTGGCGTGATTTCACGATAGCAACGTGTCTCCAAATAATTCAGAAGGCTCCACAAGAAATGAAAAAAGAAACCTTAAACGCCTGTTGGAAGAAGCTGTGGCCAGAATGCGTCCACGAATACAAGGCCTTTTCTCCACACGAAATTCACCATTCGGCAATCGATAAGGCGGTCAAGCTGGCGAAGATTCTAGGAGGATTCAACGACATGACGCACGACGAAGTGAATAACCTCATCGAAACCAACTCTGACCCATTAACGGACGAGGATTTGGCTGAGCTTACGAAGTTTGCATGCGAGGAGGAGGAGGAGGAACAATCTGATCCATCGCAGGAGCACGACGACG
>NC_140978.1:10072816-10185316 GCF_056783735.1 Eptatretus burgeri
CGGTTTCCTCCACGGGCACGAGCCCCACGCATGTGACTGTGGGCCGAGCCACACAACCAATAGCAGGTGCCGCACCGCGGAGCAATCCCTCCCTTCAACATGCAGGTACCCAAGCGAACTGCGACCCCCAGCTCGTCTCTCCCTCTCTGGCTGCGAGGATCTTTCAATAAATCGTCTGAGTGTGGGGGCCTGTCTTATAAGTAGAACTGTTAAGTGTTTTTGAACATTGTAAATTCTGCTTGCATATTCCATGATAAGTCTTGCTCTGTGTCTTCTTTATTGTAAATAAATTACTGTTGAAATGTTCCCAGTTCGTTTCCGTCCTTTCTTGCATTGGTCCAGCATGGTTCGGATCTGAGTTTAGGCGGGTTTTTATCCCTGATAATCAGTTCATCCTAGCCGGCACGGCTTTGGCAGTTCCGCTCGACTGCACCCGAACCGGAGTTGGTAGTCGAGAGTTGGAACTCTACCGCGGTCGGTAGAGTGATCCGGTTCGAGAAAGACGTGCCGAGGGCATGGTTCCCCTGTAGATGACATCGCGTAGTTAATTAGATAAATTGGTTCAAGACAAAAAGACCCTACGCTACGCGGTGGAGGTATTGGAGTTCCACGGTTGGTTCAGCGATCCCGTTGCATGTGAAAATCAAAAATGTCTTCCCTCTTGATATTCTGAATGTCAAGAGAGAATATCAAGAGGGAAGACATTTTTGCGGAGTTTGAACTCCTGTATGCTCAACTATCAACGCATCAGGCTGTATCAAATGAAGCAGACCAGGCGCTGAGGGCTAGACTATCGGACCTCGCGCATGCGTACTGTGGAATCCCGAATGATGTCGCGGATTTTCACATGGAACGGGATGTTCTCTTGGCAATACAAGGATTGAGGAGGAATGCTGCCATTCACATCTGCAAACCGGATAAAGGCACCAGAGTGGTAATCATGAATAAGATTGATTACATCGACAAGATGATGGACATCCTGAAAGACAAAACCAAATTTAAATATCTGGGCGGTGTAACGGAACATGATCGCACGCCTCAGGTGAAAGGTCAGATCATCAAACGACTGTTGCAGCTTCTCAAACGTGGAGAATTATATTATCAAAGGAGGTGTACGACAGAATTAAACCTGTTGGAGCCCAACCTCCAAGAATGTATGGCCTGCCGAAGATTCACAAGGAGAATATCCCTCAAAGACCGATACTGTCCATGGTGCGATCGGCACAACATGAACTTGCCAAGTGGTTGGGAGAGGTACTGCAACCAGTATTGGATTCACTTTCTCATTTCGTGGTTAAGGATTCCTTCACATTTGCAGAATCAATTAGAGCTAAAACACCGACAAGTGAGGCCAACATCATGGCATCCTTTGATATTAAAAGCTTGTTCACGAATGTCCCATTGACGGAGACGATTGAGATATCCGCACATTTGCTGTATCACACCGTTCTGAAATAACCAATGGTTTAAAGGTTATGCAAAGGTCAAATTTTGAGTTGTTGAACGAAACCGGGTTTTCGACATTTTTCAGCTAATAACCTGTCACTCGTACCACATCATGCTGATCATTTTTATAACTTGGTCAAACATTATCACATTGTCTCATCCTTGACTTCTGAAACAATCTACATCGTCAAATACCACTCGTGAACCATCGTCGCCTCCCGGCTTGTGTATGTATATGTGCATATATATATATATATATATATATATATATATATATATATATATATATATACATATATATATATGTACACAATATTCATCTATATACACAATATTCATATATATGTATATATACTGTATGTATGTGTACATATGTATGTATGTATATATATATATATATATATATATATATATATATATATATATATATATATATATATATATATATATATATATATATATGTGTGTTCATATTTTGTGATTCCTCACATTTGAATAATCACTACAATTAACTGACAACTTGTTTCCCAACCACAGCATCGATCATGTTCAACCTTCCAGATGAAGTGACCGTAAAGAGTCTGGTGAATGCCTTGCCAAGGGTCGGTGTCGGTTCCTGCTATGGGATTCCTCAGGCCAGGTGGGTGCCCTTTAGCTCTGCCCATAATGATAGGATGCCAAGTTTTGGAGAGCAAGGAATCTCACTTGGTAGGATGCTCAGCTCAGTGTCTTCTGGTGTGTTTCTGTTCTCAGCAAGGTTGACTTTGACTAAAACTGCCATTCAAGTGCAGCAGAAGCTTCTCCAAATGAGCAAGAAAGAATTTCTTTATCTTTCCTGATTGAAATCTTAATTTAAAAGCTCATTCTTATCGTTCATCGCACACTTTACCTCATACAGTCTTGAGGAGAAAAAAAAATGACATGGGAAGAGTTACCACCTCCCTTTTTGAGGCAGTATGTGGAGCTTCTGGAGCCTGTTTGGGAGCCCTTAAAAATTTTTAAATCTCATGCATTGTAAAGAATTAAAATAGGTCCAACAACCAGGAAGTGTGGGAACTTTAACATGTATATCTTTTTTGTATGTGTGTGCTTAGTTTTTCTGCTGAAGGAAAGAGCATGACATTGTGGGATTACTTCCAGTGCAATACAGTAATATCCCGATTTGCGAACCTCTGATTTTCAAATTTTCAATGTCATACACTCAATTTTTTGATTCCAAAAATTCGATTTTTGACCTCATCGCGACATTACGGAAGTTTGCTTAACTTCACGCAACTCATTTTTAAACTTTGAATTCAAAACACGACCTCATGATCTTTTTATCAAAAATTTTGATAGTGTAATTTCAAATAAACACCTACCTCGCTACAAAACGCTGCAGTGGAACTTGCTTACATCTGGCATAATGATGTCAGAGCATCGCTTCTCTCATTCACTCCTACGTGGCTACGTCATTACATTTGGGCTGAAATGAAGTGTTAAAGTGCATTTTATTCACTCAGACGTTATTGTGCATTACAGTACAGTACGGTACTGTACACATTAACCTATAACTATGGCTCCTAAAAGGAAGATAAGTGCTGAAGGAAGTCCAGTTGCTTTATCCCATAGACTCCTATAGAGAAGGACTGGAACCTCCCATGCTCGGGGTTTGTAACTTGAGTCTGAAGGACTAACTTGAGTCCGTGGCTAAAATGACTTCTAGAAGGGCTCGAGACACGATTCTTCATGGATTCGCGCATGAATAATCATGGACAAAAAAAACAAAAATCCATACAGGGATGTTTGAGGATGGCGAGTTCAATAGTGTCATTTTCAACACCACCTGAGGTCATCTTCCAGGTCAAAAGGTCATATTTCAAGGTCAAATTACTGAATTTTGGTATTTTTTGCCCGTTTTTGTGTCGAACTCATAAACTGTGAGAGATGGCTGATTGTAATAAGATGCAAGTGTGTAGAGCTGTCAAACTTTGATATTTATTGTCATATATCGTATTACATAAACATTATATGCATGTCACAACACTATGCTTATTACAACTATGTCTATGTCTATCACTCGTTAGAGAGCTTTTCTTGCCTCCTGAGGCAAGAAGCTTTTTCTTGCATACCAAAACCTTTTCTTTGTCACTTACATTGAGGACATGAGCTTTCAATAGAATGTTAGCTAAAGTAGTACATGCAGCATTACTACTATACTAGCTAAAGGTGCATCTACAGAGGATAACAGCCCACGTGTCCTCAAAGCCTGCTCTTCTGCTCTTGCTCACCCTCTCTCTGTTCTTTTCACCCTCTCATTTGCCCAAGGTCATCTGCCATCTGCTTGGAAATCTGCTAACATCACTGCCCTGCATAAAAAAGGTGCAAAAACAGATCCCTATAACTACAGACCAATCAGCCTTCTCCCAATCATCAGCAAGGTGATGGAATCCATCATCGCCTCAGATATGAAATCCTTCCTCTTCTCCAATGGCTTGATTTCCAATCATCAATTTGGTTTCAGACCAGGTCACTCTACCCTGGATATGCTGCTTCTGCTCTCCCATCAATGGATGGAGGTCCTCAATGCCAGGCAGGAAATCCGAGCCGTATCCCTGGACATATCACGTGCTTTTGACACAGTCTGGCACCCTGCACTACTCACCAAACTCTCTTCCCATGGTATTCAAGGCCATCTCCACTCATGGCTCGCAGACTTCCTCTCCTGTCGCAGTCAACGTGTGGCCCTAAATGGAGTTCTTTCATCCCCTCTTCCTGTGCAGGCTGGAGTTCCTCAAGGTAGCGTTCTGGGCCCTGTTCTTTTTCTGGTTTTCATCAATGATCTCTCGGACTCTCTGGAAAATCCTCTATTTCTCTTTGCCGACGACTCCACCCTCTGCCGTACCATCTGTCATCCCTCAGACCGGCAAGCAGCAGCTTCTTCACTCACTGCAGATCTGGATAAAATCACAAACTGGTCCAACACGTGGAACATGTCTTTCAATCCAGACAAATCTCACACTCTCACTTTGTCTCTTCGAAAGGACCGTTTACAAAACCCCCCCATCCACTTTCTCAACAATCCTCTGGAAGAAGTCTTTTCTTTCAAGCTTCTAGGTCTCACTATCTGCCATGACCTTTCCTGGGAAAGTCACATTTCCAACCTCGCCTCAAAAGCCAGTCGCCGACTGGGAATCCTCCGTCGTGCAAAGTCCTTCCTCGGCCCTCTTGAGCTCCTGACCACTTACAAAGCTTTTGTCCGTAGCCTGATGGAGTACTGCTCTCCCCTCTGGGCTGGTGCTCCTGCCTCCCACCTTTCTCGGCTTCACGCTGTCGAAACCAGGGCATTTAAGATCATCGGCATCTCCCGCAATGAAGCTGAGTCTTTGGGCCTCTCACTCAATCACCGCAGGTTGGTCGGTGGTCTTTCTGTCTTCTACCGACTCCTCTCCAGCCTTGCCCCCCTGCTCTCTCTGCGATTTGTCCCCACCACATTTCCACAGGGCGCTCAAGGTCCGCCAACAACCCCCTTCTGGTAAAACTTCCAAAATCACGAATCACTGCTCATCTTCACTCTTTCATTCCTCTTTTTTCCCGCCTTTGGAATAAACTTCCTCACTCTATTCTTTCGCATTCTTCCCTCCAGGCTTTCAAAACAGCTGTTCACCACCACCTCTTATCTTCCCCCATCCAAATCCTCGATCTTTTCTACCCCCGATAATCCACCCAAGCCCACTTCCTTCATTTCTCCTGCTTTCCTTCCTGAAAGTCCCTGTAATGTCCATCTTCTCTTCGCCATGTTCCCCGTCCCATCCCCATCCCTCTCCCTTCCACAGTTCACCTAATGTGTCTGTTCCCCACTGTTTTGTCCCTTCCACTCCCGCCCCTCTTGTCTCATGCCTCCTTGCTGTGAGTTGTGTGTTAGCTCTCATACGAGCCTCGACCAAGGTATACAAAAAAAAAAAAAACAGCTCAGCAAAATGAAATCGGCAACGCATTTTAGTCTTGTCATACAAATTATAGGCATTATGTACAAAAAAGACGGTTGACATAGTCGGCACACTCAATCCACCTCTATTCAAATTATCTGGAAACTCAGATGACACCTCGTTACCATCTTCATCATCAATGATCTCCTCCATACTAGTGCTATCGCCATATTTATGAACAAGGTGTCCGGCCAAATAAACTACTTTCTGCTTAAGGGCATCGTCAGACCCCAAGAGATCCTGAGTGTCTTGAGGAGTAATCTCGTCAATGAGTTCACTTCGCTCATCTGGATTTATGGAAGTTGTACAGTTCTTGTCGCAATCAATCACACGAGAACTAGATTCGGGCATAATGTCATGCTTAATGAGTGTTTGCAAATTTACAATTTTAGCTGCAGCCATAATGTCAACTTCGTCAATGTAGAAGTTTCCACCGCTTCTTTGCCTGGCTTGGCCGAAAAACTTTTCCAAGGCTTCATCTGCAAATATAGCAGGAAGAACGTAGTCAAAGTCTTTCTCTGCCAGAAGCAATTTGGCAGCATCCACATTATTACATGTGGACACAGTGAAGGCTTCACCAGTTTGCTGAGTTAGCTTCAGCTTACGACCACCACCTTCTTGCCATGCACAGGTAGATATAATTTGGTAGGCCTGCTCCAGCCTAGTGAAACTTGTACAGTCTGCTGTCCAAGGCTGTCTGGATTCGTCGCGCAGATGGATAGCTGAGAAACGGTCTTTCACGTTCATCATCTTGAACCACTCACTCATTATCTGGGTGAGGATGATTGTGCCTTCGCTGATGCCCAGTGAATCCTTGAAGGTTTTGTAAAGCAGTGACAGTCTTGTCATTGAACACTTGCAATACCAATGGTACGCTCTGGCGTTGAAGGGGCTTGGGGAAAACAGCGGTGTGCGTTAGCTTGGTTAAGCGAATAGGAGTAGCCCGGTCGATCTCATAAACCTTCTGAATATCACTCCAGTAAGCTTTGTACTCATTACCATCTACGACAAATGAGAGTGTCTTGCCATCAACAGTAATCCAGTTGTTGCGAACATTTTTGAAGATGTGCATATAGTCGTACACTAAGAACATAGATTGCTCTTGAATTGACAGCACTTGGCAACTTCCTGGTCCTCCAAGTTTTGAATAAACACTGTGGTTGGTATTGCAATTGTCACATATCAAAGAAATCACAGTACCGCCAGCACCAACTACAACTGATACAGCTTCGATAAGGAGTTCCTTCAGCTGATCAGCAGAGAGTTTTTTGCAGGGCAAAATGCGTAGAATATAGCGTGGACCACGGAAATGGCAGGCAACTTCAACAACCATAGCATGTGAAGCAAGCATTTCGTGTTCACCACCCGCTGCTGCATTTTGAGCATATCCTACAACAAGGCTTCCAGAAAATCGCAATGTCTCAACCAGCTTTACCTCGTCAAACATTAAATTGACCAAACGCTGCTGTGGTTTAAGCTGGTCGAACAAGGTTTTGAGGTTGGAGTCCTGCTGACTACTATCAAGCATCTGTTTTACCTTTTTTGTTGATGGTAGAATGATTAAGCCGGATCGACGAATCATTTTGTGTGCACTGGGTGATATGTTGTGAAGCTGCATTGCGAAAATCATAGTATCAGTATAAAATCGGCGACGATCAAGAGGTTTGAACATAAGATGCAGCTGCGACGGAAGGAAGGTGAATTGAGGAAGCTCGTGTGCCTCAGTCATCCAACAGAGCTGGCTTATTACAAGCTGAAGAATTTCCTTGCTTGTGCATTCATAGATGGTTACCTGGTCAATTATGGATCTAATCTGGGACCACTTTGAGAGCAGGCTGTTCTTCTGCAAAGGTTACCATACCCTTTGATGGTTACCATACCCAAGGAGTTGCTGTAGCTGTGTCCAATAGGCTGACCCCAATGATAACTGAGGTAACACCGGTCAACGAGCGTATTTTGAGATTAAGGATTCGTAACTCCTTAGGTGTCATTTCCCTGGTCTCTGTTTATGCTCCGACTGAGGCGAGTGATCTCACCGTGAAGGATGCATTCTACGTCACGCTCGAGACTGTGGTTGATCAGTGCCCCAGACGAGATACACTTCTAGTCTTGGGGGATTTCAATGCATCGATTGGAACTGATAGGGATGGTTATGAGATATGTGTTGGTCCCCATGGGTCAGGAACTATGAACCAGAATAGCACTAAGTTCCTTGACTTTGCATGAAGTCATGGACTTAGGGTGGCTGGTTCATGGTTTCAGCGCCCACAAGCTCATCGCTGGACTTGGTATTCCAACGCTGGTGGTGCGGCAAAGGAGATTGACCATGTCCTCATTGACGGTCGCTGGAGGATGATCCAGAACTGCAGGGTCTACCGGAGTGCTCAGTTCCTCAATACTGACCACCGGCTTGTTGTTGCAACTCTAAAGCTGCACCTTAAATCCTGGAGAATGTTACCATCCCAGCCAAGGCTGGATGTTGGCAATCTCAGGGATGAGAGAGTAGCTAAGGAGTTTGGGAACAGGCTGAGTGGACACTTTGCAATGTGGGAACAGGCAAGGTCTTTGCTCGGATAATTCTTGATAGGGTTCGCCACCATCTGCTTGAGCACCAGCGTCCAGAGCAGTCAGGCTTTACACCAAAGAGGTCAACGATTGACCGTATCCTTGCTCTTCGTGTCCTCACCGAACGCAGACGAGAGTTTCGGCAGGGGCTGCTTGCAGCCTATGTTGATCTCTGTAAAGCGTTCGATTCAGTGAATTGGGATGTCCTCTGGAGGATTCTTGGTCTTCGTGGGGTGCCACCAAAACTGATCAATCTGATGTCTGAACTCTACTCTGGTACTGAGAGTGCTGTGAAGTGTGGTGGTACCATCTCTGACTTATTTCCAGTTGTTACTGGAGTTCGTCAGGGATGTGTACTTGCCCCCACACTTTTCAGCACTTGTATGGACTGGATTTTAGGGAGGATGTCGGAGAGATCAAGCTGCGGTGCATCGTTTGGGAATGTCAAGATCTCGGACCTTGATTTTGCAGATGATGCAGTCATCTTTGCAGAGACTTTAGATATCCTTTTGGGGCCCTCGTGGTGCTGAATCAGGAGTCTGAGCCGCTGGGATTACGGGTTTCTTGGGTCAAAACTAAGATCCAGGCTTTCGGTGACATCTTGGATGCTGCTGTCCTGTCTGTGTCTGTTTGTGGTGAGGATGTTGAGGTCGTGGAGAGATTCACTTACCTTGGCAGTGATATTCATGTCTCTGCCGGCTGTGAGTCAGAGGTCAATAGACGTCTGGGTCAGGCCTGGGGAGTCATGGATTCACTGGATCATGAGGTGTGGCGCTGCCGGTACCTGTGCGGGAGGACGAAAGTCCGAGTCTTCAGGTCCTTGGTACTTCCAGTCTTGCTCTATGGATGCGAGACTTGGACTCTGACTAAGGATCTGAGAGGGAGACTTAATTCCTTTGGTACCAGGTCTCTTCGGAGAATCCTTGGCTATCGCTGGTCGGATTTTGTGTCCAACGAGCGGTTGCTGAGAGTGACTCGGATGAGATTTGTTACCTGCATAGTCCGTGGGCATCAGTTGCGGCTGTATGGACAAGTGGCTCGTTTTCCTGACGCTGATCCTGCTCACCAGATTCTCTCAGCGAGGGAGTCTCATGAGTGGAGGAGGCCAGTGGGCCGACCACGTGCCTCATGGTTGCAGCAGGTTGACCATCATCTCAAGGAGATGTGGATGGGCCTGGCATCTGCCTGGGGGATGGCCAGACGGAGGCCCCTGGAGTACCGGCGGAAAGTGGACGCAGCGACGCGCTGTTCTGGCACATGCTCCCATACCTGACCTGGGACCATTTTGAGAGCAGGCTGTTCTTCTGCAAAGGAAAAAGTCGTTTGGGCACCTCAATGCCATCTTTCTCAACTCTATTCAAGAATAGAAATCCAAAAGGTGAGTGAACTTGTTGGAAATGAAAGAACTGCTTGACAGTTTGTCTAGTCGCATCAGTGCTTGATAGGTAAAGGTTTTCCTGGTCTTTTATGATGTTAAAGCAAGGAAAATAGGAGCTGATTTTAGCACAGAAGTGGTCGAAATCTTGGATATTGTCTGCAGCCTCATCAGCTGCCTGCATCTTCTTAGCTCTTGATTCTGACGTAGAAGATGATGTTTGGTGTGGGGCTGAAGTCACCTGCTTCAAAGCTGATTTCGGTACTCCAGGAAATATGGGGGTTCTTTGGGTCGTTTGCCACCCCTAACCCAATCACAATTGAAATGTGTCTCACAAATATATATCTCCTTTAAGCACCTCAAGCTTTCTTTCTCATTTGGCATTGCCAATATCCATCTCTCATTCTCCTCAGGATCTTTTGGGAAGGATATGACCTTTACATAAGGCGTCCCATCATAGTTTCCTCTACAACCAAAGCAGCTGCAACGACGTGGCATATTGTCACCAAAGCAGGAAACAACACAAAGATCCTGTGAGATCACCAGCTGGACAGTTTCTGAAAGAGAAACAAACAAAACATACATTAGTTAACGATGATAGAAATCAGCAAGTAGGTGCAGTAGGTGCACAATGTCATGTTTTGTCATAGACTTTACAAAAGTTTTCCTCTATGAGTTAGACACAAAAACGGGAAAAAATACCAAAATTCAGTAATTTGACCTTGAAATATGACCTTTTGACCTTGAAGATGACCTCAAGTGGTGTTGAAAATGACACTATTGAACTCGCCGTCCTCAAAAACCCCTATATGGATCCCGAGATTGTGTCTCTAGCCCTTCTAGAAGTCATTTTAGCCCCGGACTCAAGTTAATCCTTCAGACTCAAGTTACAAACCCCGAGATCGTGAGGTTCCAGTCCTTGTCTATAGGAGTCTATGCTTTATCCTGGCTTTGTACATGTGCGCTCAGGGTAAATATAAACATGTTAGGTTATACACGAGATCGTCATATTAAAATGGCAAAACATAGCTCCATCGTTCTTCGGGCTTTCTGTGATGAATCACAGCACCGTATCCTACTATTTCAAACATGTGAAGATGAACTAACCATCACGCAGTCAAATTTGTCTGCTTCTCTGATGCTCCAAACAGTGTTGATTTGATAACTCAATCTAATTTTCCTGCTTGAACATCAGTGCTATGAACACAACAGAAATGTGTCTAATGTTTATACTGCGCCATTTTCAAAATAATCGATGAACTTTTGTGGGATAATTTAAAACTCCTCTCCAAGCAGGGTGGAGATTTTCACTCCACAGCCTATGCATTCTAAAGGACAAATCCTGATGCAAAATTAATGTGTACATCTTAAAATCAACATATTGAATTGTTTATTTGAATATAACACATTATCGTCACTGTGTTGTGGAATTGCTTTGTAACCTTTTCTTCAATCAGACAATATTTCTGATGCAGTTGTTCTTGGCAGGCATAAACGCAATCCCATCTGGCATGCTGGCACAATATACTGATAACCAATACAATTATAGTTACGATAATTACCCACACAATAACTTGTGCTAATCCCTTTTCTCTTTCGTGGTGTCGTTTTGACCCACGGATGGAAGGCTGTGATTTGAGCTTGATTCATGATTTCGCTGGCATGGAAAACAGCTTTAAGTGGTAATATTCTACAAAGGTGCGTTCATTGGAAACACGCCCAAGCCACATGTGTCAGTATATACTTTCAATCTAATTTAAAAAAAAAAACCAAAAACACATCAACCATAGATTGAATTTTGACAAACTTGGAAAAAATTTTAACGTATTTTGTAAAAAGAAGTAAATATTCGAAAATTTAACTTGTTGGAACCCTTGAAATGTGAGCTACGTGCATGAGTAAGTATGGAGTAACGGTTAAGCAGATAAGTATGTTAGACTGCAATTGATGTGGACAAATTTACCGATGCTATCTTTAAATTATATTTTTTGAAAACAACGAAGCATAGAAATATGGTCATTTTGAAGAAAAACTCCAAAAACAATTAAAATTGATGTTGAACATATGTCAAAATACTCTCGGAGAGACCATGGCATTTTTCTCTCCAACACGTACCCACGACAGTTGATGACATTTTACTAACAGCTGACATTTAACTGAGTGTATCTCATTCAAACATGTGCTATTGAGAGTGGCGAAGATTAAAAGCCTTTCGTTATCCACGATGATTCACACCCCAGAGTGGTGTTCTCAGCAAACGCACAATTACATTATCAATTGGAATCTTCCAATTCAGAGGAAGCATTTTGAGATGTGAGTGAAGACCAGTTCTGACATGTACCAGCACTTTGTTTGTAGCATTCCAAGCAGCACATAAAGCTGTGGTGATGCAAAATAAATTTGATAATGCTTTAACTGCATGGACCCACCGTTGGGGCTTATGTTCACCCAGAGTTGAAGTCGATTGATAAGCGTATAGGTCATGGTCTGGCGCCCTCGCCTTGCCTAGCGGCTTGTTGCGTTTTGCCGATTCTGTCCCATTAAAGAGGGGTGAGATCGGGGAAGGATTGGACCGAGAAGGAAGAGACCGGGCGTAAACCGGAGGACACATGGGAGGTCAATCCACATTGTTGTGACCGACATCGGGAGGTTGTTCTGCATCTACATCATTGTCACTTCGGGAATGGAAGCAGGAAAAGGAGGTGGAGCACGGATAGGGGGAGGGGTGGCTTGGCCCATGAGTCGTGGTTCCTTGCTGTGGTTTAGCTGGATGTTTTAAGACTGGGAGGGCTCCATTGGTGGCAGCACGGATAAGGAATGGCTTGGTCCATGGGTCGTGGTTCCTTGCATCCTTGCTGTGGTTAAGCTTGATGCTTCAAGACCGGCTAGTCACTTTTAGGAGTGTTGACCATATGACTGGGGACAAAATATTGTTGACCTATCCAGATAATTGGTCACTTAGGGCAGCAAGCTTGATGAGGTGCCTGAAAAGAAAGAAAGAAAGAAAGAGAGGAGAGAGGGGGAGAGAGAGGGGGGGAATAGAGAGGAGAGAGACAATAGAGAGGAGAGAGACAATATAGAGGAGAGAGGCAGGGAGACACAGAGAGAGAATGGAGAGAATATAGAGAATATAAGGAACATAGAGACACTAACTTCCAGAATTTTTCCCAATTGTAGGCCTATTTTTCATATGCCATTGAAGATTCAGGAACGTCAGCTTCTCTTCTCTTTTCAGGATCTGATTCCCAACGAGTATGACATAGTCAGTCATTTAGTTAATTTGGGCAAACGCAGAGTTGTACTGTTCTACTTTTTTTTTTTTTGAGTTTGCTGTCCATCGAGAGGCTTCCGTAATATACGTTTAACTAAAATTCATATGCTTACCCTCTCCGTCCGTAATGTAGCCCTGTGTGTTAGAGAAATTACACGAGTTACATTATCCATGAATGCTACAAGAGTGGTTTCTGCACTTTTGACCGGCTGAGATTGGAACTTAATGATGGACTTCACTTTGTTGGCTTCCTTCCTTTCGGAACAGCAACAAGAAATAATATTGTTTCTGCTTAATTATTTCTCGACCAAATTGTTGCTTTGACGTAATACTCTATAACAGAGATGCGTGTTCCTTCCTGAAGGAAATATAGTAAGGGATTTTTGATCGAATTTTCTGCACATCGGTTTTCATGTATCGCACTATATTTATCCCACCCCCTCTAATTATCCCCCAAGCTTGATTTTTCATCTTTCCCACCCCCTGACCTTATCCCCCCACCCCCTCCACCTCCTGGGTCTATATACATGTCTTTAATAGATGTTGTGTTGATTCACTTTATTGCCATTAGGTTATTACATATTGATAGTCACCCCAATTCAAGCCATTGTTCAAAAACCTTAAACTGTATTAAGTGTGTAAAATGCCAAACTACACATTTGGAGTTATGAGGCATCTTTGATGAATGAGGTTTTATAATGGCATCTCAAAGCCCATCTGTCAGTTTGAATAGTAACAATGTTCAAATACAGGAAGAAACATATTTACCTTTAAAATAGCTTGTGTGTGTGGGTGTTGGGGTGGGGGGGAGGGGAGGATGAGAACAAATTCAGGACAAGATTCTTTCACGAACCATTATCAAAAGCGTGTTGTCCACTACGACCCATGTTAATTTCAACGTTGATATTGGCCATCTGCCATGTTGGCCATCAAATTGCCAAATAAAAATTCCCATTCACTGATAATTTTTAGTCCAGTCATTGGATTAGATTCCTTCAGTAGTCTTTTCTCATAACAGCCTCATATTCAGGACTTTGATTGAAAAGATCTTCAACAAAATGATCATGGCCATGCATTGAAAAATATAATGCCTTTTGTTGAAGTATTTCAGTTACAGGTCATTCTTTGAAAACTGAGTATCTCATTGAGGAGACATTAAAAACAAGTCGTGGTACATTCAAAGCACACTGCCCCCATGCCAAATAAAGAAATAACAATCCTCCAGCGCACGACATCGCATGGGTGCCTTCGGCACCCGGCAATGCCGCCTTGCAGCACATGCGCTCGGAATTGGTTCAGAGCGGTGTACAATAATTGATTGATTAATTTATTAATTGCATTATTAAAATAAATAAATAATAATTGTAAAATAATTAATTTCTTCATCAATTGGCTAATACCATTCCTAAACCACCACCGTTTCATCCAAATCTGTAAGTTTTTGAAAATTAAGTAATGAATCGAAAAATAAATTAATTAATTGATTAATCAATAAATCAAAAACACCCTTTATAGCCAAATCACTTGTTCACTGTTGTGTCAAAATATCAGCTTCATAGCTCAAAAGGGGCCTGAGATATTGCCAGGATGAGAAATAAAATAAATAAGTAATTAATATTCGATAATTACGGAATTAAACAATTCATTGATTAATCAAAAAATAAAAATACTTTTTTGCCAAAGCACATCTTCACCTTTGTCCCCACATTTCAGCTTTCTAGCTCAAAGGATGACTGAGATATCGCCCGGAAAGCAAGCAAGAAAGAAAAAAATATTCGATTAATTGATTAATCAATAAATCAAAAACACACTTTGTAGCCAAATCATTTGATCACTGTCAGGCCCAAATATCAGCTTCCTCGCTCAAAAGGTGCCTGAGATATTGCCAGGATGAGAAATAAAATAAATAAGTAATTAATATTCGATAATAATTAAGTAATTCATCAATTAATTGATTTATCAAAATACTGTTTTTGCCAAAGCACATCTTCACTTTTGTCTCCAAATTTCAGCTTCCTCGCTCAAAGGATGGCTGAGATCTCGCCCCGACAAACAAGAAAATAAAATTAATCGATTAATTGATTCATCAATTCGATGAAAATTACCCTTTAGAGCCAAATCACTAGTTCACTGTTGTGTCCAAATATCAGCTTCCAACTTTATGCATAGAAATATATACGGTCGACGAGACGTCCATGCTCAAAAGGTGCCTGAGGTATTGCCCAAATAAGAAATAAAAATAAATAAATAAATAATAAATAATTAAGTAATTATAAATTAATTGATTAATTAAAAAATTAAAAATAACATTTTTGCCAAAGAACATCATTTTTCCCCCAAAATTTCAGCTTCCTAGCTCAAAGGATTGCTGAGATATCGCTTGGAAAGCAAGAAAGAAAATAATTAATCGATTAATTGATTAATGAATACATCAAAAATATTATTTTTAGCCTTTTGTAGGCATTTTGGCCTATTTTGACCGTTAGGCTTATGTTTACCTCAAAATTAATCGATGGTTGAATTTGGTGACCTGATGTGTCAATGCTCTTCAAATTTCAAGTCAATCGGATGAAAATTGAGGATTTTAGAAATTCGGCCGATGTTGACCTTTTGATCTATATTGACCTCAAAATCAATGGGTGGTAAGGTTCAGCGACCTCATATGCAAATGTTCTTCAAATTTCAAGTCGATCAAATGAACATTGAGGATTTTGGAAAATTTGGTTGAAATTGGCCTTTTGGCCTATGTAGACCTTTTCAGTCGAGTGAAACTCTTTGAAAATTAACCAATTAATCGATTTATTGATGAATCAATAAATCAAAAATACCCTTTATTGCAAAATCACTTGTTCATTGTCGTGTCCAAATATCAGTTTCCAAGCTCAAAGGGTGCCCGAGATATTTCCCAGATGAGAAATAAAATAAATAAACCAATTTCACCCGCAGGGTGACCCGTATCTTGCCAAAAGGTGACCACGTGTGACTTATTTAAGGTCACACTGAGGTGAACAGAGCTGCTATCCACCAGGAGCGACTCCTTGAGGAATATCTGCCTACGAGAGATTCCGATGAGAATCGTTCTACAGAGTAACCATGAAAAATATGCTTTTGCCTCATAACGTCACCAAATGACGTCATAATGTCTCAAGCTTGACATATCTAGAAAGCACTCATCGAGGTGTTCAATTTGAGGTACTACACAATATGGTTCCTAAAACTTGAAAATTTGACCTTGGGGTCAAATATGTTTGACCTCAGACGCTAACCATTAAGGTCAAGGCCAATCGCCACCAAAAATTAATCAGCTGAGCACCAGACCATGAACTATATTCCCATGGAGTTTGAAGACGATCCGATCAAAATTACTCAAAAAATAAGGGTTTCGTCGACTCCCCTGATTTGCGACAAAGTGACCTTGACCTTTGACCTTGACCTTCAAAATTTTATGCGCTGAAAGGGACCTCTATAGGCCTCTGATATGCGAAGTGACAAAAATTTCCAATGATAACTGTGCTCTGCAGAATTTTTATATGTGATTACAGACAAAAAAAAATAATAAAATAAAATAAAATAAAAACATACAAGCTGACTAACATATCTTGCAAAAACTTCGTTTTGGCAAGATAATAAGTAATTAATAAATTGATAATAATTATGTGATTATTCAAAATATATATAAACACTGTTTTCCCCAAAGCACATCTTCACTTTTGTGTCCAAATTTCAGCTTCCTCGCTCAAAGGATGGCTGAAATATCGCCCAGACAAACAAACAAGAAAACAAGAAAATGATGTCGTGCAGAGCATGATACTTGAAAAAACCACCCCCCTCTCCAAAGGTTGCTCTGGACACATCAAATTGTCCATTTCATACAATATTCTCTCACAATTGCATTATGCATGTTTAGCCCAAAAAGATGGTGCAGGGGTTGCATGTTTACCCATAATTTGAGCTGTGTCGTCTAGGTTTGATTCCCGACCCGACTATAAACGGTCTGATTGGTACATCACAGGCAAGGCATTATGGTACATCACAAAGTGTGCTATCCCTCAGATGTACATTGAGCCAGATATCCTCTCGGCTAGCATTAGTTGGTGGACGTTAAAAATGCCAATGGTGTCTTCTTCACAAAGAGTATAAGCAAGCTATCGCCAGCACCCTGAAACAAATTCCACATTCCTTCCCAAACTGTGGATGGCAGTTGGTTTTCTCAGATGTCCCTTGGCACAAGGTTACTCTGCTTGCCATCTCTCGAGTGTCGTTACTGTGTAGACAGCTATCCTACATTGTAAACCAAACTCGACCACCTAGGTATTGGCATGTCATTTTGAATGGCCATCTTGGGCTATGAAGAGCAACCATCAGATAACACAAACTGGCATACGTTCCATGATATGAACTGTGCCCAAAATGATGTCAGAATCCCTTTATGTGTATCTATTGAAATTTCTGAAGGAATTGTGATTTATATTGGTAGCTTACGTTGGGATTGGACGCAGGTAGGACGAGCTAAACAGAGAGGATGACATCAGTGTGTAATTTCCTATAGGATGCACATGGAGACATGAACACAAGACAAGACCAGTTTGATCGATCACACCTAAGTCATATTTACATGTCATTATCTATTTCGTTAGATTCAAGAGTCTTTCAAGTTTTTAAAAACATAATAAATTACTAAATAAACCAAATATGCTGGACTTCTATATTTTGTGCCTTCCATTTTGGTTGATCAAGAGAATACAGGAGGGTCTTGCCGTTCGTGGTTTTACGTTTTGCAGATTCGCTCTATCGCGATTAATTTATTGAGGCAAGGTTTGCGGATTGCAGTCATTGCGCTCGAATAATCGTGGATTAGTGAACTATTTTCCACATTTAGTCACCTAATTATCGTGGGTCGTCAACACAATAACCTCCTCAAACTCATCAATATCATCATCACCATCGACTCCATCAACTAGTCTTTATCATCACCATCAACATTGCCATCACATTATTGGATCAGTTTATCATCATTTTTATTCATGGCAATCTTCATAATATTAACAATTATTTTATGTTCTCAATAACTCTTTTATTGATGAAAATGTATAGCACAAAACAACACAAAAACATGTTAATTATGGGTACAGTTTGGCAAAATGGGGTGACAAATTTTAAGGTTGAAGACCCTAACCATATTTTCCCCATTACCCCGAAAATTTGTGCATCGTGCATTTGCGGTTCACAGTGATTTTCAAGAACATAATCCCCACAAATGGCAAGGCCCTCTTTTAATATTTAATGTTGTGGTCTTGTACTAAATTATATATTTATGCTGACATAGTTAGGATGACGACTCTGACCATTTTGACATTTTGCCAAATGCAAACATAAATTAACAACATTTTCATTCATTCATTTATTATTGTGTGACCACGTGCAGAATTACTTAATTATCACCTTTCCTTTTTTTTTGCTTAATCTCGACGGGTACTGTGCTTTCATAAAGTATTCACACCCCTTAACTCTTTCACATTTTGTTTTGTCATAACCTGAATTTAAAATGGATGAAATTTAGTGTCTTTTTGTCACCGATCTATAAAATACCTCATAATGTCAGTGGAATATTTTTTTTAGAAATTTTTACAAAACAATTAAAAATGAAAAGCTGAAACGTCCTGCATCAATAAGTATTCAACTCCTTTGCTATGACACTCCAAATTGAGCTCAGGTGCATCCAATTTCCTTTGATCATCCTTAAGATGTCTCCACACCTTGGTTGGAGTCCACCTGTGGCCAATTCAATTCATTGGACATGATTTAGAAAGAAACACACCTTTCTATATAAGGTCCTACAGTTGACAGTGCATGTCAGAGCAGAAACTCCAACATGAAGTTCAAGGAACTGTCCGTAGAACTCCGACATAGAATTGTGAGGAGGCATAGATCTGAAGAAGGGTATAAAACAATTTTTAGAGGGTTGAAAGTTCCCAAGAGCACAGTGAGCTCCATCATTAGAAAATGGAAAGAATACGGACCTCCCCAGACTCTTCATCGAGCTGGCTGTCTGACCAAAATGAGCAACTGGGCAAGAAGGTCCTTGGTCAGGGAGGTGACCAAGAGCCCAATGACTACTCTGACAGAACTACAGAGTTCCTTGGCTGAGATGGGAGAACCTGCCGGAAGGACAACAATCTCTGCAGCACTTCACAAATCAAGGCTTTATGGGAGAGTGGCCAGACAGAAGCCACTCCTGAGAAAAAGGCACATGACAGCATGCCTGTTGATTGCAAAAAGGCATGTGAAAGACTCTGAGAGCATGAGGCAAAATATTGTGGTTTGATGAGAAGAAAATTGAACTCTTTGGCCTGAATACAAAGCACAACTGTAAGTCTGGCAGAAACCGAGCACGGCTCATCACACATCTAACACTCTCCCTACCATGAAACATGGTGGTGGTAGCATTATGCTATGGGGATGCTTTTCAGCAGCAGGGACTGGGAGATTTGTATGGATAGAGGTAATAATGAATGGAGCCACATACAAGCAAATCTTTGAGAAGAACCTGCTTCAGAGTGCAAAAGACCTCAGATTGTGGTGAAGATTTATGTTCCAAAAGGACAATGACCCCAAGCATACAGCCAAAGCAACACTGCACTGGGTTCAGAACAAGAACGTGAAAGTCCTTGAGTGGCCCAACCAAAACCCACACTTGAATCCCATTGAGAATCTGTGGAGAGACTTGAAGATTGCTGTTCACCGACGCTCCACATCCAAGTTTTATAGAGAATTAGACATTTCAGCTTTTCATTTTTCGATATGTTTGTAAAAATTTGGAAAAACATATTTTCTGTCCATCGGTGACATTTAAAAATTTTTTTATCCATTTTTAATTCAGGCTTCAGAACAAGAAATTCAGGCTTTTGTCACACAACAAAATGTGACAAAAGTCAAGGGGTGTGAATCCTTTCTGAAGGGAAGTATTTCTGTTTAACTTATCTGCTTTCTTTTTATCTTCACTTTACACTCTCATACAATTGAAAAACCTGTTCTGTCCACTAGACACAGCTTTATTTTAAGTGGTCGACGAGCCGTTTGTTTTGCATTTTCTCTTTGTCAGGCGTTACTCACTGGCCTCACCAAGACAGCTTTTCAATGCATCGGATATTACCCAGCGCTGGCAACGACGTGAAGTTTCCAACTTTCAGTACCTCATGTTCCTCAACACGATCTCTGGTACGCCTTTGGTGTCGGTCTTATACATCCACTGTCTCTCAAAACATTTTGTACAAATGTTGGTTGTCTGGCAATTTGTATATGAGCATGGGGAATACAGACAATTGCAGGATGTTTGAATATCTAATTTATTTATTTTTGTACTAAACAGCATGTTTCAAAGATGATGAATATATTGGGAATGGATTTTTGCACTTTACTTGTGAAGAAAAACCACCATTGCCTTGACAATTGGCTGCCATGGACAGGAAGAGTGCAGCTCCTTGACAATACTTGATGAAATTGGACAGCCACGTCTCCATTCACAAATCCGTGTAAGCGTGGCACATTGTGTCTACCGGCAGCCTTTTTGATGAATCGACAGACATCATGAGGTGGTGTGTTGGTAGGATTTCATCGAATGAGGGTGGAGCAGGGTGATCAGGCAGAGAGACAGTTATCTGGTGGTTGTATTTATGTTCTGATTGTGATCAGCTCTGCTCAAAGAACAGGCGCCATTGAAATTTATGGGGTGGGTGAGGTGCCTTCTCTACTGGCCTCATCTTTCTTTCTTTTTTTCTTCTTTCCTCGAACCTCCCCCCCCACCCCCCACACCCACCCACCCCTCCTTTACCCCTCTCACCACCCCACTTTCTCACTTCAATCCCATGTGCAACTTCAATATTCCTGCTTCCATACATATCCACAGGCCGGACATACAATGATCTCAATCAGTATCCAGTCTTCCCATGGGTTATCGCCAACTATGAGTCAGAGGAACTTGACCTCACACTGCCGAGCAACTTCCGCGATCTCTCAAAGGTACAAACTCTTGGGTGTCTTTTGGATTCACTGGGATAAGAAGTGTTGTGATTGTGAAGACCTAATGTGTGTTTGTTTGTTTTTTATTGTCCATCAGTAGATCTGTTATGATTCAAAATTATGCGTAAAGCACATAGATCTCTAGTAAATAGACGAAAAGTCATTTCAGCTGCTCCATTTTCAGCATTACTCTGCTCTGAAAGCAGGTAAAAGTGTGCTTTAATGTACAATATAATTTTCGAAATCGATTTGAACAACAATTGATGTATAATGAAGCCAAGAAGTCATTATTTTGTGCACACAAGATAGATTTTCATTGATGATTGTGAGTACCGTTCAAAGAGCATTTAATTCAAACCACAGTTCGTTGTAGATTGTAATTGGGCCTGGTGATTCTGCTAGTCTCAGAAAATCGGCATTGCGATGAATCTCTGATAACCTTGGGATGTTCAAATGCATCTAACAATTGTTGTTCCCCCTTAGCACCAGTCAGCCCAAAATCAACCATATCCTACTATGGTTTGCATGATCATCCAGTGCATTCCACGGATCTTGTTTTCCCTTGCCCTGTTTTGGGCCTAATCCTAACCTCACTTGCTTGCACATGTAATCGTGGCTCGACAAACCGCATGCATGGCTGTGAATGAGTCTGCCTTGATCGAAGGCTTACCATTTCAAAAATCTGACAGCTTTTGCAAGAGATTTGGAGCTTCTGCAGTTATCTAGGGTTGGCACAGCATGGATTTATGTGCTTATCTTGTCAGATCAACAGGTGCTTAGACAGTGGTACAGCTGTACGGTGATGGCTTTGAAAATTTGATGAAGACCCTAACCAACAATATTTCTCAATGCTAGAGTTTTGAACAATGACATCTCACTAAAGGATGTGACCACTCTATTGGATTCATTCTCTGCTTATGGGTTCATCAAGCCTGTAAATACTGTACATACTTATTTTGACTCTGCTGATTGGCTGCAGATTTGCATTCAAAAGTCAAGTAATAATTGGGCTGAAAATGTACATTTGGAATCCATAGCAATTTAGGGTAGGGAGATGGTTTGTGGCCAAAGAAAAAGAAAAAAAATTGATTTTAAAAGCCAAATGAAAAATGTCAATATCATCTGGCTTGCAGAGAGGGCATACAATGTACTCTTACCATTTACACAATTAATTAAGAATGATATTGTCTGAGTGTGAACTAACTGTTCGATAATGTCTTGGCAGCCGGTTGGAGCCCTAAACCCACAACGAGCTGCAGTATTTGCTGAACGGTACATGTCGTGGGACAATGCGGATGTGCCAGCTTTCCACTACGGCACTCATTACTCAACTGCTGCCTTTGTGCTCATGTGGCTCCTAAGAGTGGTACGTTTGCACCTCACACTTCCCACACGATCAGTAATCTATGCTAATTTATCATTGTTTGTCCAACAATGCAAGTTTTGGCTTTGTTGATTGTACATATACCTCAATCAACTTCACTTTATTTTTTTGAGAACTTCTCATCATAAAATTGTCAGATGTTCTTTTGTTATGTAACATAAAGAAAACTAAATAATAATGAGTTCCCTTATGAGGAACTTCAATGCAGGAGGAGGCCATTAGGCCCATCAAGCCTGCACAATGGTTGCTAACCTATGGGTGTTTGTCTTGTCAGTGCTCTATCCTTTTTAATGCTAAGCGCCAGGTAAGGAAGCAGCACATAGGATTTTTAAAGACTTTGGTATAACTAGGCCGGGATCAGTTTCGAACCGTCGACCTCCCAGACTTAGAGTACATGTTCTAACCATTACACCACTGAGTCTGGTTAAAGTTTGATAGGGATCATATTGTAGCCCCTTATTAGGTTCTTATTTTCATTGCTGTAGAATCGTACACTGAAATAGGAACTTATCAATGATGTTGCTGCCATTCCTTAAGATGGGTGGAGACTGGGAGCAGGAATCCTGACTTGATGCCATTAATGTTTCATTCTTGAGCAGAATTGCCTTAATTACTTCTGCCATCGAAGGTGGAGGAGCTTGTTTTCACCCTTGTCTGCCTGTTTGTTTCTTTGTCTGTCTGTGAGCAGGATATCTCAAAAAATTAGTCGTGGATTTGGCCAAAATTTGGTGGACAGGTTGGAAATATGACAAGGATGATTTGATTAGATTTTGGTGAAGATTCAGATCTGGATCCAGATACTGGCATTTTAAAAGTGATTCTTCACCATTGAGAGATGTGGCCAAAGCAATATAGCACAACATCTAAAAAGGTTCTGGACTAATTAGGACGAAATTTGGTGGACTGTTTGGGAGTGTCACAAGGACGAATTGCTTTGATTTTGCTTTAGATTCAGATCCAGTTAAAATAATAAAAAAAATAATTTCAAGTGATTCTTCACCAATGAGAGATTGGGCCAAAAATGCTATGTAGCATGATATTTCAAAAAGTTGTGGACGGATTATGACAAAACGTAGTGGATGAGTTGGGTATGTGACCAGAACAAGCCGATTAGATTTTGGTTCAGGTCCAAATGCTTATCTGGCCTATCAGTGGGATACTAAATGTAAACTGTTCAGCCTGGTGGAAGTATGCATTCTACCAAGTGCCATTCTAGTTTATCTTTGTGGCAATGGCAGATGTATGCTAGTGCATCTGGCTGCTTTTTGTGACAGCACACTAAATGATCAATATGTGACAGCTGATTGTAATTTGGAGAAGCTTCTGTTGAATCAGCCAATGATATCAGGTATTGTTCAACAACTCCAGCATGGGTTAAGTTGGTTTTGGTTCATAGATCTGGCATTCAAGCATCACGTGATGATCACAGTCCATCTCCAAAAGTCGATTTGATTCAGCCACCTATTGTGAGTGCATTTTACCATCGGCAATATATTTGAGCACTGTTGATGATAAGAGACAAAGCAAGACAGACCCATAAGTTACAGAAGCAATTAAAACTAAAACGGCACTCAGTAGAGCACATGCCTCCGTCAGGCTGAACAGTTTACATTTTGTATCCCAATGATAGACCGGATCTACATCTGGATCGTCACCAAAATCGAATCAGCTACTTGTTGTCACCTTCCCAACCCATCCACCAAGTTTCATCTGAACCTATCCATAACTGTTTGAGATATCATGCTCTATATCGTTTTGGCTCTATCTCTTGTTGGTGAATAATCACTTTTTAAAAGTCTTGTTTCCGGATCCGGATCTGGATCTTCACTAACATTGAATAAATCCTGCCATGTCACACAGCCAACTTGTCCACCTAGTTTTGTTTGAATCCGTCCATAACTTTTTGAGATGTCCTGCTTACAGACAAGTAAACAGACAGACAGGGGTGAAAACTTAACCTCCATCCACCTTTTGTGGGGGAAGTCACCAAAATACCACTCGGTAGAGTGTATACCTCTGCCAGGTTGAGCAGTTTACGATTTGTATCCCACTCAGAGGCTGGATCTGCATGCCGACCTTAACCAAGATGTAATCAGCTTATTCTTGTCACCTACCCAATTCATTCACCAATTTTTCTCGTAACCCGTCCACATTGTTTTGAGATATCATGTTATATGTCGTTTTTGGCTCCATCTCTCAATGGCGAAGAATCATAGAAAATTCTCGTATTTGGATCCAAATCCAGATCTTCCAAAATAAATTTATTTCGTCCTTGTCACACACCAATCTGTTTACCAAGTTTCGTCCGAATCCGTCCATAAACTTTTGAGATTTCCTGCTCATATAAAGATGAACAAACAAACAAACGGGTGACTATATACCCTCCATCCATCTCTGGTGACGGATGTAATTAATGTATTAAATGGGAAAAAAATTCAAAGCATCACGATATCCATGGTAAAATCACAGAGGAGCCTTTTAATGGGAGGTGATAAAAGTCCGAGCTGCGTGGCAGCTTTTCTCGCCTGCACAAGCTTTTGGTCTTTTGTCAATGTGCAGCATACGGACAGCATATCCTTTATATTGAAAACCCCTTGGCATCAAATTTTTACCCTCGCCGAACGAGAGGGTATTCCATTTGGGTCTGTCTGTCTGGCTGTCTGCCTGTTTGTTTGTTTGTCCGCACAGAACTTTCGTGTTTTTCTCTGCAACTGCTTGTTGGATTGAGGCGAAATTTTCACCATGGGTGCAACGACTCATGCAGAATGTTTTAATCATAATTATGACGTCGTAAGTCACGTGGTGTGGCAGCCATGTTGGAAGAATGGAAAAACAACATTAACAAATCACTATCTCTGAAACCGCACCAAGGAAAAAATTAAAACTTGGCACACAGCAAGTACTCCTCATGGGGAATAAATATCATTTTTATGACGTCATAATTGCATTTGTAAAAGGCTACATTTGATCAGTATGAAAAATTTTGAGGGTCATGTAGGGATAAAATGGTCCACAGAAAAAAAATTGATGATGTCATTGGTCACTTGATTCAGCAGCCATTTTGTTTTGTTTTTTTAAAAACCTTCAAAAATATTCTTCTCTGAAGTGGCTTTACACGAAGTGCCTTTACAACAGATTGAGGCGAAACTTTACAAGTATTACCGCCTATCCATGAGGAACAAAAGGTTCAAACATATGGTCATAGGTCACATGGTTTGGTATCCATATTGGATTTACCCTAAAACCCATAAGAAAAATCTTCTCAAGAACGGCTTGACAGATCGAGGGGAAGCTTCGCACAAATGTTCCCAAAGCTTTGCATGTACAAGTTTGTTAAGGAATAATTGATAGGTCACATGGTTTGGCAGCCATATTGGATTGAAGAAAAATGTTAAATCATGTTTTCTCTGGAAATACTTCATCAATTGACATGAAACTTCACAATTAAGATCTCATGGAGATGGAGAATACATGCTTTAAATTTCAACTTGATCGAACACATGGCCTGGCAGCCAGAATTATTTAATTGTTTTGATCTGGGTTCTTTTTTTTTTTTTTTTTTTCTTTTTTTTTTTTTTGAGTAAAGTTCACCTGGCTGTGCCTGGATGGGTTTGTAGATAGAGGAGTAGCAACTGAAATGTGAATCGTATCCAGGTTCCTCCTGATGACTTCATCTTTGCTTTTTTCTTGTTTGGGTTCCTTCTGATGACTCAAATGCAGGACTGTACCTATTTGGTCTTCCATTTGATTTGAATTGAATTTATTTAAATCCCATTCTAAATTAAAATGAATAATAATAAACGTCATGGGTCAGGGTCAGGTGTCCAATCGAAGCGGGTTTGCATCAAAGTGGGATGTCTTGGTACCCGGTCATCACTACCAGCAATTCTTAAGTAGTTCTTATTATGTCTCTTCTTAATTACATAACACACCAGCACACAAACGCCATTCAAAATACACCACACAAAACTATACAAACATGACACAAAACAAGTCCGAGCGAGGATCTGCAATCTCTGGTTGCTCTTTCTAGTTGAAGAGTGTGTTGGCCACTTCTATGCAGAAAGTCTATCAGAGAACTCAAAACAACTCGCTCTCAGCATCTTGTTACTAAAAATGCCGATGAATCAAATTGTCCATCCTGCTCCCAGTCTACATTACCATATCTATCTCTTGTGTGCACGGCCCTCGGATCATCCTGAATATAAAGATTTTAGACGTGTAACGTACAGAATTATATTTAGAATGACAAAAGAGTCAATGTAATACACAGACCAGATAGTGCATGTATATTGCATTTATATTTTTGGATGCTTCTGCTACTTTTCAAAGCTGTGAAGGTGCAGAGCAGATTTATTGCTATTGCTTCCTTCTGGTTCTCTATAAGCAATTTTTGTGACATATAACACTGCTTCTGGAAATTGTCGTAGTTCGAGTTAAGTACATAGGAATTTCCTTTAATGCATTTGTCTTTTGTTCTGGCCTGTTTTTATCAATGTAGGAACCTTTCTCCACATTTTTCTTGAGTATCCAAGAGGGTCACTTTGACCATGCGGACCGCACTTTCTCATCAGTGGCCAAAACTTGGCACAACTGCCAGAGGGACATGAGCGATGTTAAGGTACGGTTATATGCAGAGAAGTATGTCTTTCTTTTATGTAATATACACCAGTGGTGTTATTCTCTACACCAGTGATTTCTTATGGAATCTTATGGTGTGACTTCTAAAAAAAAACATCATTCAGTGAGGCTTTTGGAACGTGTCTCGATACCCTCTGGTTGGGTCTCGGCTCAGACCTTTGTTTGTGTAACTGAACGTTTTTCAAGTAAATTACGTACATTAATACAGTTCTGTACATTGAGTGGATTTCTAAGAGAGGTTAAAAAACCATGGACAAATAATTAACGCTGTGTAATTTGACGTTTATTGTGAAAGAACAAATATTAATGTTTGATTGTTATTCCAGGCAGAACGTTTTGCATTCAACATTCGGTTAAAGTCAAATAACTTTAATCATGTAGCCAGTTTTGCTTAGGATAAATAACAAGCAGATACCCAACATCTGTGCAATGTAAGATGTGACTTCAAGTCCTCAACTCCTCGTGTCCTCCACCTTCCCCCCCCCTACAAACACCAAGTCATGAACCTCCACCTCCCAACCTCAAATCCTCACCCTCCCCCTTCCTTACCCAAAGGCAGCAAACTCCTCCATACCCCACCCCCACCACAACTCCAAAAGTCCTTACCGCCTCTTCCCCCAATCCCAACTCCTCACTCTCCCAGTCCCAAACCCGACATTAATCCCCTCCCCACCTCAACATTTCAAAACCCTTCATCACCACCCCCCCAACCACAATCCCTCCCCTCCTCCACCGAAAATCCTCAACCCCTCCTCCCCCAAATCCTCAACCTCCCCTCCCAACTCTGTCACATTTTTGCTCCCCCTCCCTCCCCCACCCTTTCCCAACCCCAACTCTGTCCTCCCTCCCCCACCGCCCACTCAAAAAAGCAAATGGGCATTCCCACATCGAAACAGCAGAATATTTAACGCTTTCCCCTTCCCTGTCATGCATTCACTGACTTCACAGAAACCCATCACGGTCACCTGTCCAACTCACAATCCCAAAAAATATGCGGAATCCCCATGGCATTGCAACTCTCAAGTGTTGTGTCTACCAATAAATTCTGTCTAATGTTGTGTCTACCAATCTCAAGTGTCTACCAATAAATGACCCTAAAATGATTCTCTTCTTCCTGCTGCATATATACACATCGTTAAAAGTAAATAATGATGGATGTTTTCTTTCACAATGTCACAAGATTCCCAGAAGTCCTCGGACAAAGACATGGTTTTATGTGTGGTCCCTGGTCAAGAAAATAGTCGGAAATAACAGGAAGGACCTACGTAACCTCCGTGGTAAAGGCCGTGCTTGAGAAAATGTCACATAGTTATGTGGGTGGTATATAGACCACATACGGCTGCCTCGATCGCCGAGGCCGATCTTCACAAGTCCCGTGACACCTATCGGCTGGAAATCCTTCTAACTTACGCTTTGGTGGTTTGGTGAGCTATTAGAGAACGGCATTATTTATCATTGCTCTCGACCGTAACCAATGATGACTGGTTTATGCTTGGTGAAGCTGGAGATAATATTTCACATGGCAGGCGGCACTTACTGCTCCCGTGCAGCAAGAGCTGTATGGGACTCGGTTCTGATGTTCTCATCACTCTCGGTTTGGAGTCGCACTGTGATTGGTTTATAACGGAGAGGTTTCAGTCATAAGTGGATGGAAACGTGCTATATTACCCTGATGATACCCTAACAAGGACGAAACTGGTCGGTAACTGCACTTTTCATTCACTTTTGAAAGCATCTAACACTAAATTACCTTCAACTTATTTGTAAATAGTGCTGCGAGAGTGCTCTTCCAGGAGCTGCAGACAAAGCATGCATGGTGGCGGTGATGTCACGGCATTCGTCTCAGATTGGAGAACTGCATTATTTATCATTGCTCCCAACCACATCCGATGTCTCCGATTTGTGCTTGGTGAAGCGGGAGATAATGTTTCCGCGTGGCAGGCAGCATTTCTCGCTCCTGATACCGTGCAGCAACCAACGGCTGTATGGGACTCTGTTCCGACGCTCTCACCACTCAGTTTGGAGTCGCACTGCAACATATTGTTACGAATTTGGAATTCGATTGCACTCAGCATACAGGTTCCTTTCGCTCAGTTATGCCGATAAGTGCATGTTCCCTAGATAGTTCACCATCCATTGTTTAATGGGCAGAAATCGATTAGATGCGCTGTGATTTAATTTAATAGTTAGTGAGCGAACACAACAAAAAGGAAGATGCCCCTCCCCCTCTTCTGCGAAGAGGAAGAAGAGCCCTCCCGTCCTGAATCACGGGACGTAAACAACTCCTTCCCACCCACGGTTGTGCGGGCACGGGGCGATGAGTCACGCCGGGAGCGGGGGAAGGGCGGAGGAGATTAAGGAAGAGATCCTGAGTTGGTTCGGTTGGTTGTTCAGTAGAGCTCCGGCTTCTGCTTGGCTCGGGTTAGGGTTGAGGCTTTTTGAAAGCTTTTTGCTTCGGCTTGGCTTTTCAGCAGGCCTTCGGGTTCTGCTCGGCTCGGAGTTCTTGGTCCTCACTTTGTTCATCAGCAGAGAGTTGAGCTGGTTGCTCGGCTCGAGCTGCTGGTGGTGGCTTCTTGCTCTTGGTTCATGTTGTGAGAGGCTTTGTTCATCGGAGGAGAGTTGAGCTGGTTGCTCGGCTGGCTCTTCTTGGTTCGTGGAGCTCTTTGTTCTCTGCTTGGTTCCCGGCTTGGTGCGACTCATCGGCCTCATCTTGGAGGTGGTTTCTCGGGGAAGCGACGCATCGACGGGAAGGATCGGCGCCTCGTCTCACCAACACGTGTTCAGAAGCACGAGAGGATTTGCTGGAGCTCGGGAAGGATCGTGGCTCACGGCGATTGGATCCAGCTCGCTCTCGCTGGAGCCCGGGTCCGAACAGCTTGAAGACCATACGAGGTGGAGAGGTTCGAGATAGGTTCTGAGTTTCAGCTCATCTGTCCTCTGAGCTGGAGTCCGTTATTAAAGGCATCAGCCACCATTTATTGTGTGTGTGTGTGTGTGTGTGTGTGTGTGTGTGTGTGTGTGTGTGTGTGTGTGTGTGTGTGTGTGTGTGTGTGTGTGTGTGTGTGTGTGTGTGTAGGTGTAGGTGTGTCCGTGGGCCCGTCTAATAAGTTGGAAACTGTTAAGTGCTTTGTGTGCTGTAAATGATTGCATTGTATTTCGTATAGTCGGTATAGTTCTGCTCTTACGTGCTTCCCAAGTTCCCCATTATTATTAATAAATGTCCCCATTGTTAAATGTCACCCGCTCGTTGCATCCCTTCCTCTCATTGACTGCCATGGAGCGTTCGGAATGTTATAGCTGGTCTTTAACACCGATAAGATAATCGGGTCCGACGGGACTTGGCGATATATAACCGCTCGGCAATCGCATACGAAACGAGCTGCGTAAAGCGGCTCATTTTCGTGCAGGTCCCGTTGAAGTGTAGATCCCCGGCATTTCTGTCTGCACGAATAATTAGGTACATCGATAATTCGGCGATTCACCCTGTAGCGCGTGGACAGAAGAGTTGGCTGATCTATGGTGTGTTAAAAACACCCGTAGCTGGGTTTCGGCTTTGATCTGGAAAGCTACGACTGGATTGCTCGTTCGGTGGGCGCGTGCGGCCGCATTTGGGCTGAGGCGGTTGTCCGCACGCCGAATGGGTGGAAACCACAACAATATATACATATATATATATATATATATATATATATATATATATATATATATATATATATATATATATACATATCCACATATTTCCATATAATCAACGATGAATTTAATCATGGTACGGGCTATTTTTCATCCTTGTGCTTGTGGTCTCGGCTCGGCCCGCCAGACAGTGGAGTGAATCAATAGTACGGGCTACGATTGGTGCTTGTGCTTATGACCTTGGTTCTTGGCACGGCCCGTGGGACAGTGGAGTGAATCAACGCTATGAGTTATGTTTGTTGCTTGGGCCTGTGGTCTTGGCTCAGCCCACGAGATGGTGGAGTGAATCAACAGTACGGGCTACGATTGGTGCTTGTGCCCATGGTTTTTTCTCGGTTTTCCTTTCTGGGTCGGCCCTGCATGACAAAGAACTGGCAGACCAAGAGTGTGGGGCTTGGCAGTTTTGAAAAACATGGATATAGAACGTGGGGGTCGAGGAGTTCCAAGTGTGGGAGTTGAAGAGCATAATTTCACGAGCGTTATGAGGGTCAAACTGGGTGGCTTTTGAACTGGGATATTTGTGAAAGCATTGAATTTTTTGTGTGAAAAGCATTTGCTTGTATGCTGAATAACCATGACTTTCATGTATTAAGCAGAGTGGGGAGAGCAGGACATAAGGAAGGGGAGCACGTGTGGCGAGGAAGAGAAGGAAGGAAGGAGTGAGTGGGGTAGGGGAAGGAAGAGAATTAGGAGTGAGTGTGCATGCGCACACACAAGATTATGATAACAGGCTCGGGTAGTGGGTCCAGAAGATTAGCCTGGGCAGCGTTGCTGATTGATGACCAGAGCATCCTAAACTGATCAAGATGGTACTTGCTCTGCCAGGCAGGCAGTGGTTCCAAAGCGAAGTTCGGCTTGGTAGTTTAAATGTGGGAAAAATGGGGGGGGGGGAGAGGGATCGTGGTGGTCTTGATGATGCAGAGGAGGTTGGAAGTGTTCCAGTCACAGAGGAGGTTGGTTGTGTTTGCAGGAGACCAAATGGAAAGGAGACGGTGCGGGGAGGTTGGTAGGAAGATACAAGCTGTTGCACGCAGGTGGGGATGGAAGGAGTAATGGCGTGGGAATAATAGTGTCATAAGAGATCAGCAAGCAGGTGGTCAGAGTGGAAAGATGGGAGGGACTGATAGTTATGGCATGATTGGTGGTACAGAGGAAAATGGTTTGTGTTACTTCGGTGTATGGGCCACAAACCGGAATGACTGGGGCAGAGAAGCAGGAATTCAGGGACGCATTTGAGAGGATGGTGGGGATGGTTGAGCTGGATGTGTTGCTGTGCATTTCAGGGGACTTTAACGCGCATGTAGGAGTAACGGAGCTGTGTAAAGAGGAATGTTTTGGTAAATTCGGTTGGGGAACAAGGAATAGATAGGGTTAAGATGACAGAGTTGGTGGAGCTGGTGGCGAGGAATGGGATGGCCATAGCTGGTTCATTCTTTCAAAAGCGGGAAAGCCACAATATTACCTATCAGAGTAGACATCATAGAACAGAAATGAATTTGGTGTTGATGAGGAAGTGACAGTGGTGGAGGGTTGAGGATTATAAGACAGTGGTGGCAGAGCATGTTGCCACCCATCACAAGCTGTGGTGTTTGTGTTACGGATGGAGAAAAGGAGTCAGAAGATTTTTACGTGGGGGGAGTGTAGAGGAGAAACATCGTCATTGAGTACAAGGAGAGGTTGAGGGCTATGTATGAGCTACTTGGTAAATAAACAGCAGCTTTTGGAGGAGGAGTGGAAGAATTATGGAGAGGCATTTAGAGGAATTGCAGAATTTTTTTGTGGAAGGACATCAGGAAAGGCTGCATTGTCGAGGAATAGAAATCAGGTATGGTGGACGGAGGAGGTAGCGAAGGAGGAGGTTTGAATGAGGGCAGAGAAGATCAAGGCTCGGTGGAGGCAGCCAGATGTGGGGTTGCTGCACTTGTGTGGGCAGAAGAAGAAAGCAGCAAGGAGAGCTGTGGATAAGGTGAGGAATGATATGGAAGAGGAAGTGTCCAACAAGTTAGAAGAGGATGGTGGGAAGGGGATGGTTTATATACTGGCTCGTGACAGGAGTGAGGATAGTAATAACATGAAGTGAGTCGAGGGGCAGTGATTACTGATTAAAGATGTTGTCAGGATGCTCATGACAGAGAGGGGGCAATATTGAAGGTGTGGGAAGGATATTTCAGAGTTGTTGAACCGGTAAGGAAGCAACGGTGAGCTGGAGCTACTGTGTTATGTGGAGTTGGTGGAGATCACAGAGGAGGAAGTTTGGACGGCATTGAAAAGGATGAAGGGAAGAGCACCAGGCATTGAGTAGGTGTGTACAGAGATGATAATTGCAGCATAAGAAGTCGGAGTCAGTTTGACGAAGAGGCTGGTGAACATATGTGTGTGAGAGTGTTCAATTCCGGAGGAGTGGAGGTCAGGTCAGGTCAGGTATGGGAGCATTTGCTGGAGCAGCGTGTCGCTGCGTCCACTCTCCTGCAGGGGCCTCTGTCTGGCCATCCCCCAGGCAGATGCCCATCCCCATCAACCTGCTGCAACCACGAGGAACGTGGTCGGCCCACTGGCCTCCTCCACTCACGAGGCTCCCTCGCTGAGAGAATCTGGTGAGCAGGATCAGCATCAGGAAAATGAGCCACATGTCCATACAGCCGCAACTGATGCTCATGGACGACGCAGGTAACAAATGCCATTTGAGTCTCTCTCAGCAACCCCTCGTTGGACACAAAGCCCAACCAGTGAGAGCCAAGGATTCTCTGAAGAGACCTGGTACCAAAGGAATTAAGTCTCCATTTCAGATCCCTGGTCAGAGTTGAAGTCTCACATCCATAGAGCAAGACTGGAAGCATCAAGGACCTGAAGACTCGGACTTTCGTCCTCCCGCACGGCGCACAGGTACCGGCAGCACCACACCCCATGATCCATTAAATCCCTGACTCCCCAGGCCCGACCCAGACATCTGTTGACCTCTGGCTCACAGCCAGCAGAGACATGAATATCATTCCCAAGGTAAGTGAATCTCTCTGTGACATCAACATTCTCACCACAAACATGTTCAGACAGGAGAGCAGCATCCAAGACGTAATTGAAAGCCTGGATCTTAATTTTGACCCAGGAAACCTGTAATCCCAGCGGCTCCGACTCCTCATTCAGCACCTTGAAGGACCCCAAAAGGATATCTAGAGTCTCCGCAAAGATGACTGCATGATCTGCGAAATCAAAGTCAGAGATCTTGCCATTCCCAAATGATGCACCACAGCTTGATCTCTCTGACATCCTCCCCAGAATCCAGTCCATGCAAGTGCTGAAAAGTGTGGGTGCCAGTACACACCCCCGACGAACTCCAGTATCAACTGGAAATAAGTCAGAGATGATATCACCACGTCTCACAGCACTCTCAGTACCAGAGTATAGTTCAGACATCATATTGATCAGTTTTGGTGGTACCCCATAAAGACCAATAATTCTTGAGAGGGCATCCCCGATTCACTGAATGAAACGCTTTACAGAGATCAACATAAGCTGCAAGCAGCCCCTGCCCAAACTCTGGTCTGCATTCGGTGAGGACCCGAAGAGCAAGGATACGGTCAATCGTTGACCTGTTTGGTGTAAAGCCTGACTACGTTGGACGCTGGTGCTCAAGCAGATGGTGATGAACCCGATGAAGAATTGTCCGAGAAAAGACCTTTCCCAGCACTGAGAGCAGCGTCACCCCTCGGTAGTTGTTGCAGTCTTGGCGATCACCCTTCCCTTTCCAGAGAGGGACAACAAGGCCCCTCTTCCAATCAGTTGGGATGATGCCTGTGTTCCAGGCAGAGTACAAAACTGCATGCAACGACACGAGTTCAGCATTTCCACCAGCCTTGAGAAGTTCAGCATGGATGCCACAGATCCCTGGAGCTTTACCCCATTTCAACCGGTTCACCGCAGCCCGTGTTTCCACAAATTAAGGTGGATCACAGTTGACTGGAGGGTCAGCATTTGGGATGGTAACACCCCTGACATCCAACTCGACAGCTGGTGTAATTATTTTACGATTATCATCGATTTATTCTCATTGCACAATTAATCATTTAATTATTGTACACCGCTCCCTCCTAATGCCATCTCCATGTGCTGCACAGTGGCATCGCCGGGCGCTCAAGGTGCCCCGGCAATGTCGTATGCTGGAGGATATGTTATTTATTTATTTATCTGACATGGGGGCAGTATACTTTGAATGTTGCTGGTTTACTTCCATGTACATCATGATTGACACTCACATATTTAATTTCTCCTGGATATTTCCCCATTCCGTATTGCATATGATGGCACCACACAAAAGGCATTACTAAAAATACCTGCTCGCACTGTGCGAATCGTCCCAATTGTTTTTCTTTTCTCTTTTTTTTTTTTCGCAATCTCTTTTTCTCGCAATCTCTTTTTGCAATCTCTTTTTTTTTTCCCGCAATCTCTTTCTTTTACCCATCCCATAACCTTATTTAGCCCTGATCCTACCTTGTCTTTTATCTGCCCCTTTTTACCCCTCACCAATTACTCAACACTTTCCCTGAGAGGGAAGAAGTTGTTTCTTTTGTGTTTTACAGCTACGCTATAGTAGAAACACGACTTCAAGTCCTGCTTCCTCTTCTTCCCATCCGTAAGGACGGGCTGTTTGCTGATTTATCTTGATTACAAAAAGTGATCTTTTGATTTTTGCAACTCCAGGGTGACCCTCAAAATGATCTTTCTTTCTTGCATATGACAAATTACAGCTCACAGATCAAAGTCTAAGTTGGACAAACAAGTCACACCACTGTCTGTTGTTAGGTGGATTGCCAAAATCCTTCATCAAGCTTCTGTAGGTGACACTCATTCATAATGTGATGAATAGTCTGATCTAGGTGACCACAGAAACATGCTGGGCTGTCCTTGAAATTCCATTTGTGGAGGTGGTGCGATGTCTTTGCATGGAGATTACATATCCTGTTGAGCACAGACCACTGTTTCAGGGGAGGGTCAAAACCTGGAGAAACTTCTGTTGGATCACTCACCAGTTCTTTGTTGGCATTGTTTTTCTCTCCAGAGATTGTGCCACTTTTCCTTTGTATTAAATCCTGCATCACTCAAAACATTTTCAGAGCCCCAGAAATGTTTGCGTGACTTGAGTCGCATATTTGGTATATTCTGCAGTTCTTCATGGATTTCAAGCTCTGGGTTGGCTTTGATAGTCAAACTCTCTCAGCATTCTTGTCTTCCAGCACACATCAAGCGGAGGGATGTTAGACAGGACTGGGAGCCACTGCACAGGTGTTGATTTCAGTGTACCGCTGATTACACTGAACAACAAATTTCAAAAATTTTTTTTTACTGGAGATGTGTAAAGTGATTAAGACTAATTTGGGTACGCTGATTTCAAAAATCATAACCGTTTTGCTGTATCACGTCAGGATTTTCAGGAACAGAAATATTCCCATTGCCTAGAAGTCAGGATTTCAATGAAATTTACATATGTCTTTAACATGTCTATTTCGTACAATTGTTGTTAACTTGTGTTATATTTCTTTCTTTCAGATAAAGATGAGTAGGCGTTCCTGTACCAATCATCCTGACAACTTCTGTTATGTCTGTGGTCGGTATACCAAAAAAGATCAACAGCGAAGTATATCTACAGCAGTGAAAATGAAGGCCGCCTACTTTCACTACTTCGGGTGTAAGGTGGGGGAACAAGAACAGAGCTGGGCACCACACATCTGCTGCACAAGCTGTCACACAACCTTGACTCAGTGGTTGGTGGGCAAGCGCGTGAGCATGCCATTTGCGGTGCCCATGATATGGCGTGAGCCGCAGAATCATCATGATGATTGTTATTTCTGCTGCACAAGCATCGCCGGCTTCAACAAGAAGAATAAAGGTCACATCAAGTACGCTGACTGCGTCTCTGCTCGTAAACCTGTGCCTCATGATGACGAGAACCCCGTTCCAACACCTCCAGCTGATCAGAACATAGCTGTAAGCAGTGGTGAAGAGGATGGTGATGATGAACCTTTTGAACCCGACACTCAAGAATCACACCTTCTGAACCAGGGAGACTTAAATGATCTTGTAAGAGATCTCTCGCTGTCAAAGGCAAAGGCAGAGCTGCTTGGATCAAGGCTGCAGCAGTGGAATCTACTTGAACCTAACACCAAGATATCCTTGTTCAGAGCACGTCACAGAGACATGGCTGAGTTCTTTGAGATGGAAGACACGATGACATTCTGCAGTGACATCAACGGTCTGTTGAAAGAACTTGGGTGTGATCACGATCCTGCAGACTGGCTCCTCTTCATCGACTCGGGGAAGAACAGCTTGAAGGCTGTTTTGCTCCACAATGGCAACGAGAAACCATCAGTCCCACTGGCTCACGCGTTCGGCATGACAGAGACCTATGAGACTATGCGGCAGCTGCTTGATTCCATCAAGTACAATGACTTCAACTGGCACATCTGCGGAGACTTGAAAGTGGTGGCGCTGTTGTTAGGGCTGCAGTCAGGCTACACGAAATACATGTGCTTCCTTTGTCTCTGGGATAGCAGAGACGACAAGAATCACTGGACGAAGAAAGATTGGGAAGAGCGAAAAGAGCATGTACCTGGTCGACACAACGTGAAGCTTGTCGCCCTTGTCGACCCAGCCAAGGATTTCCTTCCACCACTCCACATAAAGCTCGGCTTGATGAAAAGTTTTGTACGGGCAATGGATCTGAATGGGCGTGGGTTTTTATACCTCAAGGAAAAGTTTGGCAACACCTTGTCGGAGGCCAAGATCAAGGCTGGTGTCTTTGTTGGACCGCAAATCCGACAGATTATGAAGGACGAAACTTTTCCGACAACTCTAAACCCCAAAGAGCTGGCAGCGTGGAGGAGCTTCAAAGCTGTGACGGACAACTTCTTGGGGAACGAGCGCGCGGACAACTATGAAGAAATAGTGCAGCAGCTGCTGGAGTCCTTCAGGAAACTTGGCTCCAGGATGTCCCTGAAAATCCATTTCCTACACCAGCACCTGAACTTCTTCCCTGACAACTTGGGAGCAGTCTCGGACGAGCACGGCGAGCGATTCCACCAAGAGATTTCACTCATGGAGACGCGTTACCAAGGGCGGCACAACCCGAACATGATGGGCGATTTCTGCTGGTTCCTGCATCGTGAAACTGACACAGAGCAGCACAAACGCAAAGCCAAATGCCTAAAGCATTTTTAATTACATTCTAGTGGAGTTTTTCTGTAATTTCTATAATTTTGAAGCATTCATGATGAAATAAATGAATAAATGAATTTTTGTAAATTTCATTGAAATCCTGACTTCTAGGCAATGGGAATATTTCTGTTACTGAAAATCCTGACGTGATACAGCAAAACGGTTATGATTTTTGAAATCAGCGTACCCAAATTAGTCTAAATCACTTTACACATCTCCAGTAAAAAATTTTTGTTGTTCAGTGTTATCCGCATCAGAGTTTTCAGGACAGTATCCAAGTGTATTGTGTGGCTACTCTCTGCCCAAACAGAAGAACAGTATTCCACTGTAGAGTACACAAGAGCTCGGCTAGCAGTGTGAAGAGTGCTTGCACTTTATCCCCAGCTGGTGCCGGTTAGTTTTTGGATGATGTTTACCCGGGTCATGATTATTTCTGTGACCCATTTTACAGTCAGTGTTCGCAAAACGTGAGGCTGCGATCAAGATGACTCTACGGCACTTGGGGAACAGTTCATTCTTGATTGGTTTGCCGCAAAAGGAAACCTGTAGTTTTCTGTTCACTATTCAGTTGCTGAGATGGAAAATGTTAACTGTAGTCTTCGTTGGGTTTTGGTGAAGGTACCAGTCGATGAAGTATTGCTCCATTCCCTACCTTTAAGTCCTGGGATAGGTAACTGCTGATATCTTTAAGGTTGATTGCTTGTGTAGCAAGGGCAAGATGATCTGCATAGTCAAACTTTCTGGAGGTAAGACAAGGCATGTCACTCACATATATGTTGAAGAGGATTGCAACAAGCAAGACCCTTGGGGAAGACCATCATTCGGAGTCCTCATGGAGCTTGTTTGCTCTCCAAGTGAAACCCTACATTTTCAATTGCTAAACATAGAAGAAAGGACACGTATTGTGGCTTGGCACTGGAATAGTCTGGCAGCTTTCAGCAGAAGACCATGTTCCCATGCCATATCATACACTGTTGAAAAATCAATTAGTGCAGCACCTTTCTTGAGTGAGAGTTGGTAGCCAGTCTCAATGTGGGTGGTAAGTGTAACTACCTGATCAAGACAGCTCCTCCTGAGTCTGATTGCCAGCTTGTTCCTTGGAAATGTAGGACTCCATCAGTGGAGAGAATCTGGCCAGAAGGACATGCTCAACCAACTTGTATGTCATACATAGCAGAAATATGGACATATAGCTAGATGGGTCAGCAGCAGATTTCTCTGACTTAAGGATGGCAATGACTTTGGCCTCTCTCCAATTTGATGGTATTACTCCAGTTACCTGGATGGTGGTGAAATGATGACATATATTTATAATTGTGATTGAAATGTTTTAATGTCCGTAAATCAAAAACAAATATGAACAATATTCTATGGAGATTTATTTGTCCTGAACAGCATGTACAATGTTTCCACGATTTTGATTAGTATAGTCAGTGCCCCCATCCCCACCCACCTTCCTCTATCTTGTGTCGATTCCTGTGCAGCACGGAACTTGTAAGGGTAAAGGTTCCAGTCTCATTTCAGCATCCACTGAATGGTCATCCTGGAAATGCCCAATTGCTTTTTCATCTGTCTGTGTGATTTGCCAGTATCCTGCAATTCATTGTGGTGCGAAGTTCTTCAACCTTTTCTGCCTTTCATACTGATGGTTCCCAAAACTTTTGCTGATTCAAGGAAAGTGCATTGGTATTCAGTTCCTCGTCTTTGTTTTGAATACGAAGTGGAGGCTCCTGGAAGAGCTAGAACAAAGAACAGAGTGGAAAGGGAGAAAACACACCAAAAACGGGGTTGTCCTTGTCTTTGTTTTGGTGAGGATGAAGAACTCGGTATCTGCATGTTGCTTATCTTGTCCCAAATAAAGCTTGGAAACTTTGTTGCATCAGGGTTACACTCTTTGTCAGTACATAGTAACACTATTCTACACTCTTGCTTTGTTGACAAACGACCTTTGGTCATGGTCATAAATTCACTGAACAGTCCCCCTCCTGCTCCTCACCCTCTCTTCCCCTCCTCCTCATAAAATTCTGCAAAAAAGATTAATGTGCCACCATATATAATGATGAAACGTCAAAGTTCTGTTGATTTAACACCAAGTTCTTGCTTATTCCCAAACTTGTTTAACTGTTTCTTTCTTTTTAATACCTCCCTCCTCGTATGCCACCATTCTCTTGCCCTCCCTTCTAACTGCTTGCCTTCTTTCTTTCTTTCTTTCTTTTTTCCTTCCCTTTTCTCCCACACTCTCATCCCCTTTCTCCACATACATTGCTGCCGTGTTTTCCTCTTTTTTTTTCTCTTTTTTTTTTTTAATTGAATTTTCTCAGTTTGCCTTCATCTTCTCCCACATGTGTATAATGCTTCCCTGTTTCTTTTGCTGCATTATTCCTTTTATATCAGATAATGAGCCTTGGGATAAGGTCGTGTTTTTGTCCATTCATGTATTGTTAAATAATTCGAAGGAATATTTGCACTCTTTCAGTTAGTTCAGCCTGCTTGGTGAGTTCAGCTGTATAGATGGAATTTGTCTTTGGTGGTTTTTTTATTGAAATATGCCTGATCAGGCTGGTGATTAAATGAGACGAAATGGCAATGAGCGAAAGGCCGGGTCGCAGCGGGCGCAGCTGTGAAGGACGTGGGGAGAGTGCAGGGTAATTATCCAGTGGTATGTCGGCAGGCTGTCTCGAGGGTTTGTTACGTTAGCATGTAATTTGGAGAAATTCCGAGACATCTGTAAGGCTAAGCGCGCATCAGATTAAGCGTAATTGGTTGTGACAGTGACCTCTACCCTCATCACAAGTCCCCCTGTTTACCGCATCTCCACGCCTTTAGTACTTGAATGCCTTGTGATGCTTATGCTGCCTTCATTCTCATGTACATATTGTAAGTAGGCCAAAGCGAGATGTTGAAACACCTTAAGTATTGACCTCAGGTTCTCAAGTCGATCAAACTGGTTAGAAATAGCTCAACTTCTGTCTGATGCAGAGTGATCGTTGGATCAGAAATGTACAAGATTTCATTTTTGTTTCCTCAGCTTATTCACATTTAGCTTTGGCGCATTTGATGCAACAACATCAATAAATGCAAGAGGGTTTGAAAGAATGTCTGTCGGATTGTCTGTTTGGTGCTTCCATCTGGGCACCTGGATCTTGTTGCCGTGACTTCAGGGTGAAATCCTGTGCATATACTGTTTTGATACGTCCGTTCTTTTATATTGTCCTTGTCATTTATACGAAGTACTCGTACGTTGATGTTCCATGATGGATCAGCCACTTCTCACAAAACATTCATTACTTGCCATTGGTGCCCTACTACATCTTCTTGTCATATGTGTGGGCAATTTGTACATTTATGTCTGCTAAATGCCGTTGTCTCTAATCTAATATGTGCCTACATTAGCCTTAGATAAGAAGTACCAAGAGAAGAAAAACCTTGAGTGCCCACAATCATCTCGCTTTGCTGCTGAACTCACCAATTGTCATTTTATATTGCTGCTTTTGCCGTTTGAAGTCTTCGGCACTCTGCCATAAAAGACTTAAGTGCTGTTTGGGTTGGCACCTTGAGATCGAATTCCATGACATTAATATTTGTATTGTTTTGATTTGACGGAGTATCACATTTCCTATAATGGTCGTGAAATGCAATCCCTCCCTCCCGGCACTGCGCCAGGGGTCTCCACTCAATCTGACATTTCTGCTTTATTTTGTCGGAACCGAGTTTGCCGTTTTGCACACCTTTCTCACCGTTATTATGTCGGCTAGGTACAGCAGCGTTCTTGTGTGCCAAATTATTTGCAGCGGTCTCTCTGCCATTGTTTTAATTAATGTATGTTGGCCGACTCATCTTTGACTATTGTCATCTATTGGAGGCCTGGGCTTTCTCCATCATGACCAAAGGCCACATCAACATGTTTTGGCCTATTATTTAATTTAATAGGCACCATTGCTGCACAAAGATTAGAAAATTATTATACACACACTAAAACATGAAGAAAAAAATAATAATTTGTAAGGGTTGAGAAATAGCATAACTGGAAATCCAACATTGCTAAAATGAAAAATTTAATGACTCACCAACATAGCACTTGCATTGCCATGGAGGATGGCCTGAGAGCAAGGTTAGCATCATCGGGTCTCATGTCAATTCCATGCAGTGGAAGGGCCCAGACAAAGGTGGGTAGATTGTCAGGGAGAACAACATCAACCACAAAGTTGGCACAAAGATGCATGAAAGTCTCAATCAAAGTAGCATGAGTCAGGCCATATGTTTCTGTTCCAGAAACACTTCTTGGGAAGGCTGATAGTTGTCCAGCATAGAGAGAGAGAGCGAGAGAGATTACCAAATGCACCTCCTATTACTCCTAAACAAAATATGAGATGTGGTTTATCTGAACTACTCAGCAGGGAAACATTTTTCATTCTAATATATTACTGTGCACTCCATAGTAATGAATTGGATGTCATACTTTGGGTCGTGTTTGAGCGTCATACTGAGCAAACATTCAAATCTTCGGTTACGGTCATTTGTAGAGAGAAGCTTGAATGCTTGTCATCCTATATATCTTTCAATATAGACTAATGATGAATTAAATCAGCAAACGATGATACGATGTGATGTCTGTGTTGGTGGTGTTGTGAACCGTGTGGCTTCTTGCTATTTCAGTTTCATCGTAATTTTGGCTGTTTTCTATTGTATGCATTCACCTTAAAGTACATCTTTATTTTCACCCCTTGTGTGGCAAATGCATTGAATACAGTTCTTGCCCATTATTGTATGGATGACACAGTGCTATAGAAATACACTGTGAGCGGTGAGTTACTCACTTTTACGAGTATTCCCGCATTGCTAAAGTCGTTTGATTGTTTGCTTCAAGCTGTCAAACCTCACTTTCTCACACAAGGCCACTGATGTTGGGCACGAGCCACTGTGGGCGAAATTTGTTCCCGGCTGGCAGAGGAGGCTGATTGTGCGTGTCCCCCACAGGAACTCATCCCCGAGTTTTATTACCTGCCTGAAATGTTTGTGAATGTCAACGGTTACAACCTGGGCGTGACGGAGGCTGGGCAGGTTGTTTCTGACGTACAGCTTCCTCCATGGGCAAAAAGCCCACACGACTTTGTACGCATCAATCGAGCGGTGAGTGATCTGAAAGTGGGGTCGGCTTTTGTAGAGCACTCAAATGGTTTGAGTTGGTTTACAGAGAATGGGTATCATGCTTACAGGGACCGATTGTGGTTCGAGTTTCAGGTTGTGTTTGCACATTGAAAAACTATATATTGTTCCGTTTAATATCTTCACGTCTTTTTCATGGCGATCGAAGCATATGATTGTGTATTATATAATGACCTAAAAACTGATTTTTAAAGCATTGGGATAAACTATTTTGATTATACAGGGGCCTTTTCTTGTAAATACGGGGTCACTTGTTTTATATATTGATGAACGGATGCTCAGTTCATTAGTTTTTCTCCCCCCCCCCCCACCCCTCCTCCTCAAGGTACCTCTTCAATGACTGCAACAAAACATTAAGCCAAATGAGAATAATGACAATAGCCATTCAGTCAATGCTAATTCTATCTTTTAAGTCTGTTGGATTGTCAATAAATGCCTTGTCCATGTTCGTACCATGATGCCGGTGAGGGCCACAAGTGATTTTGGCACTGCAAACCGCCTGCCTGCACTTGTAGAAAAGTCAATGAGTCAGAATCCCAGAGGGCCTTGGTTCATGGCGCTACCCCAACTCCTGTCCATCCATGCAAAACTGGCCACCTATCCACAGTCAACTCAAGTGCACATTTCTAGGGATCTGCACTCGGCTTCCCAAGTGGGGGGATGCAAATTTCCTTGTCCGTTATAGTTCCCGTTTCTGTTTTATGTTCTCCCTCACAGCTTTGCTTTGTTATCCCAGAATGCTGTCACAATGCCCCCAGGCAGCACTGTCAAGAACTGAGAAGTGATGCCATTCAAAGTGACCCACTGCCAATGAAGCAAGTTTGAAACCAATGTTAAAATTGATGTTCAACCAGCAAGATTGCCTTAATTATCCGAGCTGTCATGTTGACATTGGCAGCTGCACATTAGGTTATGAAAATAAAAACTTTTCTGCAGCTGCTGAAATAGCCTTACGTATGTGTTATGTTGACTAATTAGGCCAATGTTTGCAGTTTGACTCTGTGCCACATTTTTTCACGGTTTGGTTACAAAACCCTTCACATCTACTGATTGTAGTTGAGTCTTATTCTTGCTCTCTTCCCTCAATCCAATGTATTCATTCTGCTGAAATTTTATTACATCTGTCATTTTATATGATGCATTCGACAAAGTACAGTATATCAATGGAAAAATGGTGGTGCAGGTACACGAAGCTGTCCACAAGCGTTCTCGCTGTTGTTGTTGGCAGTTGAAGGTTTATTTGCTATCTTTTCTTTGTTCATCCTTTCTCTTTCTCCATTCACAGTCACATCAATAATAATCCGTCCTCCTTTTTGTGCAACGGGTACTTCATTACCTTTACAAGACTCATACTTCAGTAAATGTCTGACTCTTACATGAAAAGTCCATTTCAAATTCATGAATATTTGACTTGGCAAGGTTGTAATATGAACTACACACACACACACACACACACACACACACACACACACACACACACACACACACACACACACACACACACACACACACACACACACACACACACACACACACACACACACACAATGTTAGTTTTAACTTAGCTCAGTATGTGAAAAATGCTGAAAACTCATAAGAATTAATTGAACTGGTTTATGTTAAAGCGTAGCTCGAAGCGAGTGATAGCTCAAATTTCACGAGCACGTGTCAACCATTTAATACACAAGGAAGTGTTAGGTGCAGGCACAGAGACGAGATCTTGTCACTGCTTCCTTTAATACAACGGTGACTGCAAAACAAACAAACCACTCGATGTTTGCCAAGCCTTGATCACAATCAATAACAGAGGAAAAGAACAATTTATATTGCAAAAGAATGCTGAACGTTACACCATGAGAACCGTTTTGGACGTCAAAATACAGAGATTGCCCACCGCCCGGAACATGATCAAATGAGACAATAATTAGTTATTACTCACTTGACTATGATTCTGTGGAGGGTGAAAACAAGAAAGGATTAACGAATATAGAGCAGCAGGGATCGTCATGGTGGGACAGGACCCAGGTGGCTCATGCAGACCTCCTTATAAATATTCACCCCCTTCCAATAATTCCACATTTAGAGGAATTATGAATTGTGTTGAAACAATTTTTCCCAATGAACTTTTTTATTCATAAACTGAAGAGATCAAACTAAACACTGTTGTTGAGGAGGTTACCTGTAAAAATAACATGTACAAATTCACTGGTTGTAAAAGTATTCAGCTCCTTCGGTCAGGTCTTGGTGGAAGCACCTTTTACAGCAATGACTGCCACAAGTGTTTGTGGGTCCGTCTCTTCCAGCTTTGCACATTGAGATGGTGAAATATTTGTCCATTCTTCATGTGAAAATTGCTCCAATTCTGCCAAGTTTGATGGGTATCGTCGATGTTGCGCAATCTTCAAGTCTCGCCATCAATGTTAAATTGGATTCAAGTTAGGACTTTGATTGGGCAACTCAAGAACATTTAAACAATGCACTTGCTTATTCAGCCACTCCAGTGTGGTTTTTATCTTTGTGCTTCGGATCACTGTCCTGCTGAAATGTGAATCTCCTACCCAGTTTCAGATTCATGGTTGACTCAAGCAGGTTTTCATCAAGGATTCCCCTGTACTTTGCACCATCCATTGTCCATTCTGTCCTCACAAGCTTGCCAGTCCATGCTGATGAAAAGTAGCCCCATAACATGATGCTGCCATCACCATGCTGGACAGGAAGGGTGGTGTTGACTGGATGATTTCCAGTGTTAGGCTTGTGCCAGACGTAAAGCTTTGAATTTAGACCAAAAAGTTCAATTTTTGTCTTGTCCTAACATAAAAAATAAATAATCATCATTCATGTATCATAATTTCTACAGTGTCAGTGCTCTTGAAGGAGTTCCTGAGCAAGGGTTGTGTTGGATCGTTTACTGGTGCTTTGGCAGCAGTCAATCAGTGCAAGAATTTGGAACTTGGCCAGGGTCCCAGCGATAGCTCACCGCCTCTTCACATCGGACATCATGAGATCTTTAATACGTATTGGCTCATGGTAGTAGACAGGACACTGAGTTTAAGATCCTTCCGATGGACGGCACACACACTGATGAACTCTACTGCCTGTGAAACATCAGGATGACCGTTTACAGCTGGGTCGAGGTTCAAGCCCAGGCGAGTATGCGTACATCTAGACTATCCTGCCTGCCCTGCTGTATCTATAAAATGGTACAAAAAAGGCTCTTAGTTTTTAAAGCCATCTTTTACATTCAGAAAGATTCCCAAGAACTGCTGTTAGCCTCTTAATTTAACATCATGGCCTCTGTAATTTAACATCATGACCCTATCGTAATGTTGTAACCCTAATTTGGTTGCATTCTGACTGGTGGGTCTGGAGAGGAAAGTTTTTGAAGGAATTTATGCGATTTTCCCAAAAGTTGACCAAGCCGGCCATTTTGACACACTTTCGGTCATGTGATCCGCATGACTTCCACAATATAATTAACATCCCTACCCTAGCCTAATCTTGTCGCCCAAATTTGGTAGCATTCCAACTGGTGGGTCGAGAGAAGAATATTTTGGAAGGAATTTTTGGGACCGCCATTTTGACACACTTCCAGTCATGTGATTGGCATGGCCTCTGTAATTTAACATCATGACCCTGCCCTAATGTTGTTTAGCCTAATCTGGTTGCATTCTGACTGGTGCGTCTGGAGAAGAAGATTTTTTTGAAGAAATTTACTGTCGTCCATTTTGACCTACTTGAAGTCATGTGACTATAACAAGCTTTGCAATTCCTGTTACCAGTCAGGAGAGGAACGTTGCTGCCAAATTTCAGCCAGATCGGTGCAGCAGTTTGGCCGGAGACATCGAAAAAGGAGACAGATGAACAGACGGTGCACGATGACAATACCTTATCGAGAATTTAATTCCAGATAAGCTAAAAAACAATCCTTCTCCAGAACTGCTTAACAGATCAATGCGAAACTTTATACACATGAACTAGCAATGACAAATATAGTTTGAATTTTTTTTCAAATTCACCTTCATTGATGCAATTTAGTCTTATTGTGCACAAAAGGGGTTGTTAAATAAATATCCTAATAATAAATCAATAAAGCTATGGATAATGGCAATGTATGCGACATAATAAGGGTGCAAGGATGATATTGGTATGCCCATAATAGTAGCGTGTTCAGTTGATGATACTTTTGTTCAGAATGAGCACGTGAGGCTAAACTATGACCTCTCCTGAGTGCCGTTCTAGTTGATATTGAATTTGCTTGGCTTTCTCACTTTATGTAACAAAACAAACTATCTTAATGTGATCCACTGGCTGTCCTAGATTGCTGTGGTGCACTCAACAGCACTCCACAGGACCTCCAAAGCCTTATAGTAAAAAAATGTCACAAAATGATCAAGTACTGTTCGTGTTTCACTGCACAACATATTTGTGCAACTTTCCTTAAATCTTCACCGAGTACTGTTTTAAGATGTTTGCAAAACGTGCCCAACATTCTGCCTGGCAGCACTACACAAGCAACCTGCCGTCTCTGCTACATTGAATATGGCATGTTGTTTTCATCCTTTCATTCTCTTGCTTCAGTCTCATTCAAACTCCACTTTACCCTATTATCACATTGATACCATAACTCATTCAATCCTCAAATTAGGCCACCCATCACAAACAACACTGCACTACACTACACCCAAACTTTATTCCTCCTCACTCAGTTCCTGCATGGCTTCTACTTCTGACTTAATCTTATTGTTCTTTACCTTCAACTCTCTCACAACATTCAGCAGATTTCTGTAGCCTACAACAATACCTAAATTTGGAAGACTTAAAATATTCTGCTAATGCCCTAAACAGAAGACAATTTGATGCTTTTACCATACAAGGCAACATTTGTGATGGAGTGGTTTCCTCAACCACCTTTTCCTCTTTCTTTCTCTGAATTGATTCCACTTTATCCAAATGCATCTCTTTCACCTTTTGAGGCCAGAAAGCCTTGATAACATCCCATGATCGTAACATTCCAACTTTAACTTGTCTGGTAACTTACTTTTGTTGGTGAATTTTAATTTTTCCTCTGCCATGCACTGAACTTTCAAGATGTATATCCAAAAGGGGTGCCTTGTACCGACTGCCCAAACTTTTTATTCCTAGCCCCTTTAACGTTGGAGTAATTTTTTATTTTATTTTTTATTTTGGCCAGAAAAGTTGTTTACCCTGGAGTAATAATTCCCTTGTGCGGCACCTACTTTTCCTTCCCTTTCACTCCTGAAACATGTCATTTGTTGAAGTTTACACAAAACATTCTCAGTGCTAATGTTTCAGCCAGGGTCAAGTTGTACCTGAGGGCCCTCACTGGAGGCATCATTGCTTTCCTGTTATTTTCCTTCTTACACTTTTACCCACTTAATTTGGTGAAGGAATGAATGTCTCAAATGCCAGTAAAAATAAAACTGGAGAAATTGTTACACATTGCAATGCCTTTTCTTCAACCTTTGCCAGCACGTAGTGTCCTTCGATGTTGAAGATCGCATGATGAATTTTCAAAGATACTGCATCAGAAGATCTGAGATTTCACTGGAAACTCAAAACATTTCCAAATAAATCTATATTGGCTTGCATGGATCTGATCCATATCTAGGTATTAGTCAAGTGTAGCCACACGACTGATAATTTATTTTCTCCATCACATTAGTGTTCCATGTGATCTGCAGAGCATTCTGTTTAGTGTTCCATGTGATGAGTTTTCTTCAAACCTGAGAATTCTTGACATTCCTTCCTTCTGGATATAGATGCGTTGAAAAAATATTGTTAACCGATTCGCTACTATGACAAAGAAAACCTCGACTTCAACTTCAAGTAGAGATATTGATCCAAACTGCCTGATTTAAATTGCATTCTCTTCTCTTGAGGTGTAAATGCCACTTGCTCAATACCATGGATCAAGCACATTTGTTTTCAAATATTTCAAATTTACCTCCACAGTCTCTTTAACAAGCTAAGCATTTCCTCCATGACTTGAAGTTGATTCCATTTGGGCCTGGAGATGACTTAGCCCAAGTTTTCTTTATTACATCCTGAATGACTTGAACCTTGTTGTTGCTCAAATTATAAAACCCTCGACTGCTCTGCTTCTGGAGGTTTTGTTTTCTCCAGATCACCATCTAAAGTCTGCTCATTTAATTCTCTCTATTTCCTTCATCTAAATAAGTCAACTTTAGATTTTCTTCAACCTTTCCTTTGATGTCCGAAGTGAACGACTTTTTCTGCTTCTCAAACAAAGATCGAATCACTTTGTATGGTCTGTACAACAAAATTTGCAATAATCCTCTAATTGGCTGTCTTTCTCTGAAGTCGCTCAGCCTTTGTCAATTACATACCTTTCTTACTCATTTGCTCACTCTATATACAAGAACAAGAGAGTTAGCTGGATATTGGGTCTTTTTGCTCCCTGTAGTGACGATTTGGAATTCTGAGCTGTGGATGTTGTCCTTTGTTATCGTGATGAAAATTCCTTTTTGATACATTAACACGCAAGCACACACTATTTGACTACCGGTGCGACACTGCTTTGGCAAGCGTGGTAATTTTCTGATCCCAGAAACATCCTGCGAGCTCAGCACATGGTGTGCATTGACTGCTGTGTTTGTGAATATCTGGACGTGCAAGAAACAACTTTCAGTCACAAAGTGCATGTGTGAGTGAGAAAGGAAAAAAAAATTAGTCTGCAGTACTCATAAACTGTCCTTTCAAAGGGGATGTTTCGTCGAGCTGTCTGTCCTTCCTTTTTGGGATATTTTACCCTGAATGTTCTGAGGAAGGGCTAATGCTCAAAACGTCAGCCACACCTCATTTCCCATGACTAAATATGTCGATTAACTTTTTGTTTATAAAAATCAATTGCTTATCTTGTCTGCCAATGCAGACTAACAAGACTCTTCACAGAGGCGTCTATTCTGTTGTATCTGTTTCATTGCATTTTAAGTCAGAGACGTCTTTACTGTGGTTTTTATCACGTTGAACTTTGCCAGTTTCGTGTATATACTCATATACAGTACTGTACTACCTTGGTTATTCCACCAATTTTTTTTTTCTGGATTCATGAACTTTCGCACTATAGCTCATAATCGTTCCACAATGTACTCGACATTATCAACTTATTTCTTTCTTCATTATTTCATCATAATCAATATAAGAGGTCCAACCAAGATTTGGGCCCATAAGATGAGCATTGATACTGAGCAGCCACAGTGAACAGTTTCCTTGACTCCCTGAAAATACCAATGCACCATCATTGACTTTCCTTTATTAAATGTACCTCGTAGGCACTGGAGAGTGAAATCGTGTCCTGCCAGTTGCACCAATGGATCGACTTGGTGTTTGGTTATAAGCAGCGTGGGCCAGAGGCAATACGTGCGCTCAACGTGTTCTACCACTTGACATATGAGGGATCCATCAACATGGCTGCCATCCACGACTTGGTGACTCGAGAGGTGAGCATTTTTGCTGCAGGTTTTTTTGTATCCAAGGTTATTTTAACATGGACCTTTTCTGCCTCTTTCTTTTCGATCAGCTTGTTCATCAAATTAATCAGTATATGTATGCTCCACAACAAATGCGTTTGTAAATAATGCATGAAAAGGTTGTATAAACAGTTTGAAAAACACTTTTACCCGCTTTGCATTGCACATGCCATCAATGTAATGCAAATTTATTGTGTTGTGTATCCAATGTGACCAGAACTAGCGCACTTAACTGCCGGAGAAATTGTACTGCCAAAGGGATTTGAAAGTTTGCCGAAAAAGATCATTTAGACAAATAGAAAAAAGTTTTACTTTATATTTTGGTATAACTTCTCCTTTATAATATGGTCCTTTTGTCTTTTATTTAATGCATATTAAACTTCCTTAATGGAATCCTCTCATCTGCTTCTCAATGAAACCCTCTCCTCTGCTCTTCCAGTGCAGGTTGGAGTTCCCCAAGGCAGCATCTTGGGCCAAGTCCTTTTCCTCGTTTACATTATTGACTTTTCTTATGCTCTGGAAACCCGCTTTTTCTCTTTGCATAACCGATCCACATTATGCCGTAAAATTCGCATCCCACCTGCAGGCCTGCAACAGCAGTTTCTCGCTTTGCTCTCCTGAAAAGGATCCGATGCTGTTCTTACACTTGGAACACATCTTTCAATCCAGGCAGGTCTCATATTCTCACGTCTCTCCAGGAAATATTGTCAAACAAATCCCTCTTTTTCTTTCAACCATTGAAAGAGGTTCAGTCTCGCGAACCTCTGGGCCTCACCATCAGCTATGCTCGGTACTTGTCGTTGGCAGACTGACCATATATCTAAGCTTGCACCTGAAAGCAGCTGCAGACTAAACTTCCTTTTTCATGCCAAGTCGTTGCTTTATAGGTTAACTGAACTCCACACAGCCTACAAAGTCTTTGTCTGTTCTCACCTTTGGATCGGTGCCTCTGTTGCACACTTGTATCTCCTGGTTGCTATGGAATCCGAAGCTCTCGATATCATTGGCATATCCCATTAAAAAACAGGAGCACAGGGCCTGGTGCTTTATCACAGACAGGTTTGTGATCCGTTTTCTACCACCTCCTCAGGTTTGGCTCCCTCTGCTCTTTCCTCTGCTCCCTCTGCTCTGCCCTCCCTCCCAACTTTTTCCAGGTTGCCATTGTTCATCAAGCAACCTCCTTGTGAAATTCCAAATATCTCGGCATACTTTTCACCTCCACTCCTTTTTTAGGTCATCTCTACCGAGATGACCTAATAAAGCCGGACCAAATGTCCGTCCATCCGTCCATCCGTACGTCCGTCAACAATTTTTCTTTCCGATCTTGATGAAACTTAGTATGTGGGTAGAGGTCTATGAGTGTTGCACAACGATATAACTTTTGCCCGGGTTCAAGGTCAGGGACGAGGTCACGAGGTCACATAAGTTATAAAAATCGCCATTTTCAAAACCTATCTAGTCTGCCATTCTACAAGATATTCGGCAACTGTTAGGGTCATAGCCAAAATGGTCATAGCAAAATGGTCATAACCAATGACACGGATTCACAATTGCCAAGGTATTGTGTTGTTTTTGTTGTTTCCTATTCTCTCATGTGCACGCGTTAAGTAATATTCACAAGATAGAAATAAAACCCAATCGTGTTTATACACCGCACAGCATTTAACAACAACCGGAAGGAAAAAGTCATAGCTAACGACACGGATTCGAAATAGCCAGGGCTATTCTGTTGTTGTTGTTGTTGTTGTTGTTGTTGTTGTTATTTCCTATTCTCTCACGTGCACGCGTTAAGTATTAAGCTCACTTCGTTCGCTATAAAACACATTTTTAGCCTTTTATATTTATACATTTTCCGCCGAAGGTGCAAAAGTTTCAAAACCCGAAATGTAAACGTCGGCATTTATTTTCAAAATATAATTTCATGCGTGCGCACCAAAACGCTGAGTCATCTTTAACCAAACTACTGCGCAGTAGTCCGGTCATGGCGTCTGAGCAGTGGCCAGCGTGGTTCAGATTGACTGTGGTTTCTGGGGCGAAGGTCATTGTTAAGAAGTATGTCGGCGGTATAAATTCGAGTGATTGTATTGGTGATTTAATCACGCAACATCTTGACGACGAATATTCTGGCCGAACGATTGCATCAATTCAGTGCATCAGCAGGGATGATTCGCAGGCTCCTCTCGATCGTGCCGATATCTAACATGATCACCGGCGGACATAGGGCTGCAGGCTGTGGGGCAAGGCCACGGATCCCGGATGAGGGGATAAGTGATAAATTATGCTACATGCTTCGGGCTTTCTGATTAATATATCAATGAGTACATTCCATAATTAATGAATTAATAATTAATGAATATGGCATACAAAATGTTTTTTCATACCTGACATGTTACTTTGTGCAGTGTCACGAAACTTCTGTGGAATTAATAATTAATTAATTTGCTGGCTCTAACGATTTTTCAAACCTCAATATCTCTATAAATACTTGACCAATTTTCATTCTGAAAGTTGCATTATAATCAGTGAAGAATAATCTACAGGATTATCATAATCTCCGAGAGCTAAGCCTATTTTTTCGTTTTTTTTTTCTACAACCGGAAGTGAAATGTCCCCAGAGAGTGGACGGACCGGAAAACCACGTATTGCACTTACTGGTGATTCTGATGTGTTAATCCGGGTATTAAATGAACAATACATATTTATTAATTATGTCATTAGTAGTATTATCCTAGTGTATCTCTGTGAACTATTTCAATCTAAACGGTTAGTTTGGACTGTTTCGCGGTTACCTGAACTGAACATTGAGAACTTGTGGTATTATAGAGATGACCGTCACCCCCACACGGGGGTAGTTTTTTCTTCTTTTCCCACTTGTGGAAACTGCTTCCTTTGTTTAATTCCACTCTTCCTTGCAGGGCCACCACCCCATGTCATCCTCATTCCCCACCTGCAATTTTTTCTACTCTCATTAACCCATACCTAACCCAACCCTCTTACTTGCAGACCTTTAGGCCCCTTAAACTCTTAAGACCCATTAGATCCTTTACACCCATTAGACCCTTAAGACCCTGAAGACCATCAACACCCTTTTAGACCCTGAGACCCTTTGGACCCTTAAGACTTCTTCGACCCTTTATACCCTTTAAAGACCCTTTGACCTTTACACCATTTAGACTGTTAACACCCCTTAGATCTCTTCATACCCATTTCAACACTTTTAAGACCTCTCAGACCTTTACACCCTTTAAACCCCTTTGTCCTCTTCATACCCATTTAAACCCTTTAGAGACCTAAAGACCTTCTTTTACCTTTTATACACTTTTCAGACGTACAGATCATTTAAGACCCTTTAGACACTTTAGATGCCTTTTGCTCTTTCACTCATAGACCCTTTAAAGACCCTTTCGGCCCCTTAGACCTTTTACACCCTTTAGGCCCCTTAGATGACTTCCATCAGACCCATTAAACCCTCAACACCCCTTAGACTCCTTCATACCCATTTAGACACTTTTAAGACCCCCCAGATCTCTACACCCTTTAGATTATTTAGACCCTTTAAAGATCTTTTATACCTCTTAAACCTTTACACTATTTAGACCCCTTATACTCACTCAGACCCTTTAAACACTTCAGACCCCTTTAGAGGAACCTTAAGACTCTTTATACTTGTTAGACCTTTACACCCCTTACGCCTTTTATTTTTGGATGCATAGTCGAGGCTCGTGGAAGACCTACCACGAGTACAATGAACGGATCAGGATGCAACAGGACAAAAGGAACTGTAGAGAGAGGGCAAAAACACCAACAGCAGATTTGAAGGCCAAGATAGAGGCAGACTTGTCACAACAGAGGGTGGTGTCATCAGCAAATAGATAAAGGGGATTTTCCAGTCAGGGAGATCATGTATGAAGATCAGGAATAAGACTGGGCTCAGAACACTGCCTTGGGGCACGCGAGCGTTGACAGGGAGAGGAGATGAAAGGATTCCGTTGAGAGTCACATGTTGGCTACGAAAATGGAGCAAGTCAGGAAGGCATGTGTGGAGTTGACCTTGGATGTCATTGGCAGAGAGTTTAGAGAGTAAGGCAGGATGCCAGACTGTATCGGAAGCACTGTATATGTCCAGAGAGATGGCCCTGATCTCATGTCTAACAATGAGGGCCTCCGTCCATTCTTGAGTGTGTGTAAGCAGCATGTCCAAGTTGGAATAACCTGATCTGAAACCAAATTGGTGATCTGCTATCAGGTCGTTGGAGAAAATGGAATTTTTCATATCACTGCAATGATGGATTCCATGATGTTGCTGATGATTGGAAGTAAGCTGATTGGTCTGTAGTTGAGGAGATCAGCTTTTGCACCTTTTTTATGTAGCACAGTGATGTTGGTGGGTTTCCAAGCAGATGTAAGATGACCTAGCACAAATGATAGGGTGAAAAGGGCAGAGAGAAAAGAAAGACAGAGAGAGAGAGAGAAAGATAGAGGATGTGCAAAAGCAGCAGAGCAGGTTTTTCGGACACGCGAGCTGATGCCATCCGGTCCAGTAGCAGTCAGAGTCCAGGGTTATCCTATAGACCTTTGACACTGTCGAGACCTTTTCAGAACCCTTTGGACCCTTTTTAGACCTTTTAAGATCCTAAACACATTATAGGCTCCTTAAGAATCGAAAAGAAAAATTTGTACACCACTAGCGTCGCATCACAAGTTTCAATGATGAATCGACAAATCGAGCTCCATGAGTTTTCTTGAAGAGTTCATTATTTTCACTTCAATCATTGGTTTACTGATCACATAAAGAGTAGTAGTAATGTCATAATGAGGTTTATTAAAAAAAAAAAAAAAATTAGGGGTGGGGGGGGGGTATACATTCTTTCGAATTTGCCTGTTTCGTATTCAACAAATCTGGGACAGATGAAAAGCACGTGTTTTTAACCCACAAAGGAGAAATGCATTTATTTTTGACTTTCCAGATGTTTGCTCGTTTGCAGATTTCTGATTGTAAACTGTGAAATGAGTCGATTAATCCAAGGTGTTTTTTTATTTTAATACATTTTCTTTTCAGACACAATGCTGGATGAGTCATTTGTAGATCCTGGTAACAGGAAAATATAAAGTGAAGGGATTTGAACGTTTTCATGAAGTTAAATTGTAGTAATCTTACATTTGCTTGCTTGCTTTATTCATCAGAAAAGAGCAATTAAGTTGAAATTCATTCAAGTTAAACAAGTCCTTCAACTATCAGGTGAACGCGACGATTTGTTTAATCATCAAAGGCTGCAGATTGGACAGATACTGCAAAGAAACAAATAGCCAGCATGATTAATGATGCTCAATGCAGGCAGGTTGTTGTTATTCATCCAGTCGAGTATCCACTCGCAGTGGTCACGGCAGATGTTGAAGTGAAGAAGAAGAAGAAGAAGCTTGAGCATCGCCACATGACCTTTCCCGGTGGTAAGGTGAGTTGGTCTGTAGATCATTGTGGGCATCATGTGACGCCAGGTTTGGTCGAAAGACCAACTCACCTTACCACAGGCAGAGGTCACGTGGCGATTGCCAAGCTTCTTCTTCACTTTGACATCTGCCGTGACCACGAGTGGATTCTCACGATAACGTCGGCTTTACCGACTAGTAAGTCCAGCTATTTTAATTCAAAACTTTTACTGTGTTACAGTGATGCTGTTTCATAATTATCTTACTGCAATCGAGAATTGTCAGGAAAGATACAAACAGTATGTGTGTTCTTCTAAATAAAATATTTATGAAAAGGTCTGTTCTTCAGATCCTATTTTCTTGTTTGTGTCTTCCTTTTTGGCATCCATAGGCGGTACGGACTCAGGTGCGCAGTTTTGGCCAGACACCATCACAGCTCTTGGTCGAACCGCATCCACCACGCAACTCACCAATGCAACTGGTATGTAAACTAATTAGATGGCAGTAAGTACAAATCTGCTGGAGAGGTGTGCGTGTGGAAGGGGATGGGGTGCGGGTGGGGTTACATGTGGGTGTCACAAATCCTTCACGATCAGGTGACTGTTTGGTAGTGTATTGGTTCAGTGTGATGTAAGTGCTTGTATACCTGAAATTCTATGTCAAACTTATTGTTTATTATAAACACAACATGGCCAAAAGTATGTGGACACCTGCTCGTCCAACATCTCATTCCAAAATCATGGACATTAATATGGAGTTGGTCCCCCCCCGCCCACCCCACCTTTACTCCTATAACAGTCTCCACTCTTCTGGGAAGGCTTTCCACTCGATGTTGGAACATTGCTGCGGGGATTTGCTTCCATTCAGCCACAAGAGCATTAGTAGGGTCGGCCACTGATGTTGGGCAATTAGGTCTGGCTCTCAGTCAGCGTTCCAAGTCATCCCTAAGGTGTTCGATGGGGTTGAGGTCAGGGCTCTGTACAGGCCAGTCAAGTTCTTCCACACCGATATCGACAAACCATTTCTGTATGGACCTCACTTTGTGCACGGGGGCATTGTCATGCTGAAACAGGAAAGGGCCTTCCCCAAACTGTTGCCACAAAGTTGGAAGCACACAATCATCTAGAATGTTATTGTATGCTATAGTTTTAAGATTTCCCTTCACTTGAGCTGAGAACCCGAGCCCGAACCAGGAAAAACAGCCCCAGACCATTATTCCTCCTCCACCAAACTTTACAGTTGGCACAATGCATTCTAGCAGGTAGCGTTCTTCTGGTATCCGCCAAACCCAGATTCATCCTTCAGACTGCCAGATGGTGAAGCGTGATTTATCAATCCAGAAAATGCGTTTCCACTGCTCCAGTGTCCAATGGCGGTGAGCTTTACATCACTCCAGCTGACGCTTGGCATTGCGCATGGTGATCTTAGGCTTGTGTGTGGCTGCTCGGCCATGGAAACCCATTTCATGAAGCTCTTGATGAACAGTGTTTGTGCTGACATTGCTTCCAGAGTCAGTTTGGAACTTGGTAGTGAGTGTTGCAACCGACAACAGATGATCTTTCCACGCTACGCACTTCAGCACTCAGCAGTCCCATTGTGTGAGCTTGTGTGGCCAACCACTTCGTGGCTGAGCTGTTGTTTCTCCTAGACATTTCCACTTCACAATAACAGCACTTACAGTTGACCGGGGCAGCTCTATCAGGGCAGAAATATGACGAACTAACTTGTTGGAAAGGTGGCATCCTATGACAATGCCGCGTTGAAAGTCACTGAGCTCTTCAGCACGGCCCATTCTACTGCCAATGTTTGTCTCTGGAGATTGCATAACTGTGTGCTTGATTTTATACACCTGCCAGCAATGGGTGAAGCAGAAATAGCTGAATCCACTAATTAGATGGGGTGTCCACATACTTTTGGCCATGTAGTGTATATACGACTGTGGAATGTTTGTTGAGGCGAGAAGTTTATTCTGAAAGTTTCGAAGAGTAAGAAGGATTTAGACTTGAAGCTTGTCTGGAAAGATCATGAGAGTTCAGGAAATATTCTGGTTACTTCCAGATAAAGAATAATTTAGTCGTTTTGGGTTGTTTGGAGAGGGAGGGCCTTTTATGAGTGTTCATAATCTGAGTATTATTTTATATATATATATATATATATATATATATATATATATATATATATATATATATATATATATATAACCGGGCGTAGTGGCGTGCGCCTGTAATCCGGTTACTCGGAGGCTTGGGTTGGAGGATCGCTTGAGGACGGGGGCTCTGCACTGGGCAGGGTGCAGAGCAGCCTGGAATCATGGCGAAACCCAAATCCTGATCCCTGTGTCGTAAGAGGCGACCAGGGTTGCGTCAGGAAGGGCATCCGGCGTAAAACCTGTGCCAAATCAGTATGCGGATCATAACGGATGATCCGCTGTGGCGACCCCTAACGGGAGCAGCCGAAAGATGAACAACATATATATATATATATATATATATATATATATATATATATATATATATATATATATATATATATATATATATATATATATATATATATATGTACACACATGAGAAAGCAGAGTGAAAGGGGGATAAGAAAAGGCAGTCATCAGTTGCTTTGCAATGTATATCTCTGTGCTGGAGTGCTTTGTTAATTATTTATCACTTGTGCTTTATCTTTTAAGTAATTTAACCAGACTCTGGGATGCAATGGTTGGTGCATCCGCTCCAAGTTTAGGAGGTCAGAAGTTCAAATCCTGCCTGAGTCATCCCAAAAACTTTAAAATGGTACATGCTGCTTCCTTGTTTGATGTTCAGCATTTAAAAGGTTAAGAGCATGGACAATCCTCATAGGTTAGCGTCCATGGGGAGGAGGAAGTTCCTCCTTAGGAATTGCCCCGCTACGTGTGGTGAGAAAAGCTACACCATTGTTGTGACGTCACTGGTACCCAGTGTACCCTGGGAAGGGATGGCACTTCCCCCAAGCTGTGGCTGTGTTGTGTTGTCATACGTGTTGTTGCTCATACGTCACATGTGTGACGGCTCAGTGGCTCATACGTGTTGTCGCACATATGTTCAACTGTATGTCCATATGTGTTTGCGTGGCAGCTCCACTACGAGCCTTCAATCATGTTTCAAAGAAATGAAGTTTGGACGATACTTCCCTGCCAGTTGGACATCAATCATTTGAAGAACTTTGGGTTTTGTGACAGTCGGTCGATAGTGGAAGAGTCACAGTATAATTAACTTTTGATGCAATAATCAATGGAATTTAGCTTTGTTTTCCAATTAGATAGCCCTTTAACAGGCATGTGGGGTTTACACAAACCTCAAGATCATTTCCTTTGATCACTTTTTTTGAAAAACTTCTCCATATCTTTTGTCATAAATACAGGGTGACATGTAAAATGATGACATATAAAATTGCATTTGAAAAGTTTGATTGGCTATAAAGTAACAGTGCATTGATCGAATATGATGAACCATATTCTTTGGCGATTTAGTTATCATAGGCACACTCAATGCCACCATCCTTTTGCTGGAAAACTTCGTCCAATTGAGAGAGAAGATGGTTCACTCCTCTGTAGCAAATCAATGGAGATTAGTTGCACAATTCCACAACTTTGGTCATCACCACCATGAAAATTTGTGACATTTATAAAAATACGTACTTTGTGTAAAAGACTGAGCTACTGCATCATTTTTTAGTCCGTCCTGTACACCTCATCTTATTGGGGAGATCATCGTGGTGTCAAATCTCTTGGAAATGAAAGCTCTAGTTTCTGAAAAGTACCTGCTGAGGAATTGAACCAGTGGAAATTTTTTAATTGAGCCGAGTAATATGCTCGTCTTTGATGAGAAAAATTCTGTTATATCGGTGATATGATTGGTGCAGGTGGTGGTGTGGAAGCAGCAGTGAATGCAAGAATTAGAAGTGGCTGGAGGAAGTTTAGGGAGTTGTTACCCCTATTGACATCAAGAGGGACCTCTCTCCGATTAAAGGGAAAACTTTACGCAGTTTGCATCAGCAGCGTGATGTTGTATGGCAGTGAAACATGGGTGATAAAAAGGAGGATGAACAGAGGTGTGAATGAAATGAAATGAGAATGGTGAGATGGATGTGTGATGTGACACTGGAGGATAGGAAACCAAATGTGGAATTAAGAGATAGGTTAGACATAGAAAGCCTGCGTTGGTGTAGGTTGAGGTGGTTCGGACATGTGGAAAGGATGGGGTGGACAGCTGTGTGAAGAGGTGTATAAATGTGAATGTGAATGGAAGGATTGCTAGAGACCATCCGAGGAAAACATGGGACGTGTTGCTGAGAGACAATTTTAGTTAAAGGCCGAACTAGAGGGCGAGCAAGGGATTGTGCAGCCTGGAAAGAGCCATTAGGTGCACCACGGCTTACACATGCAGGCATGGAAACGGCCGTATGGTGACGACGACGATGACGATGACGATGACGATGATGATTATGATGATGTTGAGCTTTTTGGCAAGAGAATCCCATGCCACCACATGTAGTTAATGTTGATGAACTATTGGGAATGGAATTACCTCTGGCAACAGTGGATGGAGGTTATGTTCCCCCCACCCCCCAATCCCCCCCTCTTTTGTCTGTGAACAGGATATCTCAAAAAGTTATGGACAGATTCAGATGAAATCTGGAGGACAGGTTGGGTGTGTAACAAGGATGAACTGATTAGATTTTGGAGAATATCCGGACCCGGATCCAGATACTCGAATTTTAAAGTGATTCTTCACCATTGAAAGATCGGGCCAAGATGATATTCAATTTAACACGATATCTCAAAAAGTTATGGACGGGTTATGACAAAAAGTTGGTGAATGAGTTGGGTAGATGAAAAGAACAAGTCAATTAGATTTCAGTTGTAAACTGTTTAACCTGGCGAAGGTATGTGTTCTGCCGAGTGCCGTTGTAGTTCATAAGTGCAAGGACCGTTTAACTCATGTGCTTCAGAGGAATCCAAGTGGTAAATGTTGTACATGATGGATTTAATAGTAATCGACTTGTTTGTTGAGACTTTCACATCAATAAAGTGTTTTGTTCTGCTTCTGGTGTGATCCCCTACCTGGCAGGCCCCGCTGATGTTCAAGGAGCTGGGCCTCCAGCAGGAGGTTGTGATGGTCCTCAAGTTCCCTTCAAATTCACCGATAACACACGTGGCTGCAAACACGAGTCCATCATCCGGCACACCCACTGTCATCACTTTGACCTGCAGCCGCCTTTTCGCTCTCAACAAGTGGAATGGGGTCCCAAGTAAGGCTTAAAACAAAATTTTTGTTTTGATTTTTATTGATGATCATTCAATTGTGTCAAACTTCTGTGAATTTCATTCTTGTTTTTCATTACAATTTGGTTCATGTGCAGTTGAATTGTTGACTTTTCAATTGATTAACTGCTGTTGTTTTTCCTCTTCTAATTATCATTCTTCTCTTCATCATTATTTATCTATATATTAATACTGAAGGACCAATTTTGTGCTCCTACTCGCGGTCGCGTCACGTTTTTCTCGGTACTGTGACCTGGACTGAAAGAAACTTCGTACCTGTAAGAGTGCATCGCACATAGTGGCAATAGTTATCTTTCAACTCTGAAGCAGAATTAACACTTTTCATTGAGACGGGGGCGAGGAGTGAAGAGGTGGGGGGCAAGGTGAGCAAAATTTTGGGCGGGGATAAGCAAATTGAAAGCGGGAGACGGGGGGAAATGGGGCGGGGGATGAGTGGGCAGGGGCTGGGGTGAATTAGGTGGGGTTGAGTGTGAGGGGGTGGACAGGGGGCGGGGGCCCGGGGGCAAGTGGGGCGGGGAATCAAGAGACGGGGGGGTGGGGAGTGAAGAGGCAGGGCCAGGGTAATTAAATTTTTGGGCGGGGGTAAGCAAATTGAAGGCGGGGGGGAATGGGGCGGGGGATGAGTAGGCGGGGGGCAAGCACGCCCTGTCCAGTCCATGTCCCTCGAGTATGGGTGAGCTGGTGAGGGTGGTTGAATGAACGGAATCAGTCTGTGACCGGGTTTCGGCCAGTTGTTGTTATTATTGAAATATGCCTGGTGTTGGCTTAATGGTTAGGGTGATGGGCTTGGGATCCAATGATCCTGAGCTCAAATCCCACTCAGCTGTTGAATTAATACCAGGTGGGGTTGACTCTGCCTGTTCAATTCCGAGGTCGGCAAAATGAGTGCCAGCATGCTGGTATCCTGTGTCGGAGTGGCGACCCGTCCAGGATTGTGCCCAATAGCCAAGGAGACTGCTTAGGCAGCACCAACGCTCTGCGCAGAGGATGGTCCCAATGGATGGATGAATTATTGAAATTATTCCTCTGCTTTTTTTTTAACTCTCTATTGAGAGAAATCTGGGAAATTTCATTGAATCACGACTGCCATGGTTGCTGTTCAGTAGAATTACCTGGGATCGTCCCTTCTCCAGTGGTTCAGTTTTTGACAAACTCGCTTGACCTCCATACATCACCCATACATGTCACCCTGCGTACTTGTTTCCCATGCAGTTAGACTTCAGAATGATTTCGCCTCCTCAGTTTTTCCTTCAACCTTCAATCTCAAACTCTTTAAGACTCAGATTAACAGATTTCTCTAATTTGTTACAGCTTCCCACTTTTGTTGGTTCCTCATGTTGCAGCAGGCCACTTATCTGACTATGGGCTTGTTGTCTCCTTTGCTTCAATGAGCCATAAAAATCTGTTCTGTTTTTTTGGTTCTTCAGCCATCCCTTTTAAGGAATGTTTGGGGGGTGGCAATTTGCTTGAAATTATTTAAATATACACTGTTTATATACAGTGGCCTGCAAAAGTATTCACCCCCTTCCAATTATAATGCCACTTTCATATTAATTATGTAAAAATAATTTTTCCAAACGTACTTTTTTATTTATAACTGAAGAGATCAAACTAAACACTGCAATAGTTGAAGGGGGTTACATCTCAGAAATACCTGCAAAAAAACCTGTACAAATTCACTGGTTGTGAAAGTATTCGGCCTCTACTACGGTGGGAACGACCTTTTACAGCAATGACTGCTACGAGTCTTTTTGGGTCGGTCTCTACCAGCTTTGCACACAGTGAGATCGTGAAATATTTGTCCATTCTTCATGTGAAAGTTGCTCCAGTTCTGCTAAGTTTGATGGGTATCAATGATGGACTGCAATCTTCAAGTCTCGTCGTAAATGTTAAAATTGCGTTCAAGTTAGGACTTTGACTGGGCAACTCAAGAACATTTATTTTCTTCTTCTTCAGCCACTCCATTGTTCCTTCTCTCCTGACAAGCTTGCCAGTCGCTGCTAATGAAAAACAGGCCCATAACACAATGCTCTCATCATCATGCTTGACAGTAGGGATAGTGTTGACTGGGTGATGTGTCGTGTTCGGCTAGCACAAGACATAACGCTTTGAATTTAGACCAAAAAGTTAAATTTTTGTCTTGTCTGATCACAAAACCTTTTTTCCACATGCCTGCAGCATCATTAAGATGTTGTTTTTTTTTCCTCGCAAACCCATACGACCTTTCAGATGTGACTTTTCAGTAATGGCTTCTTTCTTGCCACCTGTCGATAGAGGCCAGCTTTGTGAAGGGAACTGGATATTGTTCATTGATGAACACTGACCCCATCTCGGACATAGAGCCTTGCAGATCTTTAAATAAGTCATTGGTAGATTTACAGTGACATCCTTTTCTACAGTGACATCATTTACAGTGACATCCAGTGAACCCGTTTCCTGCTTGCCCGGCTGCTGAGTTTGGATAGGTGACCTGATCTGGGTAAAGTCTGGGTGGTATGAAACATCTTCCGCTGCTTAATGATGGAGTTCACCGTACTCAAAGGGATTAATGAGTGATTTTGAAATCTTATAACCCTCTCCTGAACGGTGCTAATCCACCACTTTATGTCTAACTTCTTTGGAAAGCTCCTTGGTCTTCATGTTTACCTTGTTGGTTGACCAAGTGAGTTGCCCCTTAAAACTCAGATAAGTGGGGGAGATTAATTTTAAAGTTAAACCATTGATTACATACATGTGAAACCTATTACACTTATTTTGTAACACTTCAAGCAAATAATTTGACCCTGAAGTGATTTAGGGTTCATTCGGTAAAGGGTTCGAATACTTATACAACTGAGAATCATCTGATTTTCTTTGTTAATCAAACTTATTCATAATTTATCCACATTTTTCAGCTTCTTCACTCTGGAGTAGTTTGTGAAGAATCTATGTGTCAAGTTTGATTTGAAAGCATCATGGAATAAGCTCAGGTGGCATCAAAATGTGAAAACTTTGGAGTGGTGAAGGGAGGGGGGGTGAATATTTTTGCAGGCCACTGTGCTATGTGTATATTTAAAAACATCAAAAGATACAATCCTGCAAGGGCTTAATGAACCATATTTGCATCAGCCCATTCAGCAAAGAATCTCAGAGAGATGTTGGATCATGCACCAACTTATGCCATTCCTACATTCTTGTGTACTGATATTAGATTTCCAAGAACAGCCAGCATGCTTTTCTACAATCTCAAGTGACTGTTTTAGTACACAAGTCAGTGGTGTAATGTTAAGAGTGTCCACTCCGAGTCTGGGAGGTTGGGCGCTCAAACCCTTCCCAAGTCATACCAAAGACTTTTAAAATGGTACGTGCTGTTTCCTTGTTGACACGCAGCATTTAAAAGGATAAGAGCACGGGCAATCCCTATAGGTTGGCATCCATGGAAAGGAGGAAATTCCTCCTTAATAAATACCCCGCTGTGTGGTGAGAAAGGCGGTTCCATTGTTGTGGCTTTGCAGGTACCCAGAGTGCTCCAGGAAGTGACACTTCCCTCGAGCTCAATGGCTGTGTTTGTCTCGTCTAACAGTCCTGTGTTGTCTCGTGCATTCGTCTGTGTGTCTATGTGTGTGATGTGTGTTTGGCAGCTCCATTACAAGCCTTAGATCCTGTAAAAATAAAAGTTGTGTGCAAAAGAGGCAAATGCTTTCAATAGGGCAGAGATTGGCAGAGGACAATTAATGCACCAGCTTATGCCACAGGCTGATGACAACACTACCATTCAGATTCAAGTAATCTCAAAAATTAAATTGAATCATTCCACCATGACATTGTCAACGTACATGGCAGTCCGTAAAATTCATAGCGTAAAGACAGCAGATGTACCATGTTATCAAAAATTTATTAAGAAGAGCCTACGGTATCCTTGCAAGACAGTACATTTTCTAAGTATGTGCTGCATTTTACAGCACCACCAGTTCTTCTATGGTAACAGCCCAACTTCTAGCAAACAATTCTTTTTTTTTAGAATCCAAAGTCAGGGCTCATGGAAGAGTTGGAACACAGAATGGATCAAGATGCAACAGCATAAACGGAAGAGCAGAAAGAGAGGGGAAAATGCCAACAGCAGGGCCGAAGAACAAAATAGATGGAGACAGACAAACAAGGGATGCGGGTAAGAATGAGTGGTAGGAGAAGATGCAGGAGATGCACAAGATGGATTCAGGAGCAATCCCTCAAGAAGGAGAAAAACTGAAAATTTGAGGCTTTGGGGGGGTGGGGGGGGGAGGAGCGAGAGTGGTTTAATGGGGGGAGAAAAGATCATGGTTTTGGATGTGGAATGATCTGAACTGACGATGAACAGCTGTCTTTAGTCCTGGAGGGAGGAATGAGAATCAAGAGAATCTGAAAGTTGGTTTCACAGGTGGGAAAAAGAGGATTGAATGAGTGGAGGTGAGCAGTAATTTTGGATTTTGGAAATTTCACAAGAAGGGGGTTGATGGTCGACCGTGTGCACCCTGCAGAAACCTGGGGTAGTGGGTTGGGGGGGGGGGTGGGGTGACAAAGCATGGAATGAGCAGAGGGTCCAAGACCAGAAAGGAGGCAGTAGAAGACATATCGACCACTGACCTGTCTGTGATGAAAAAGCGATAGGCCCAAAGACTCAGCTTCATTGTGGGTGATTCCAATGATCTTGGAGGTCTTGGTTTTCAGGATGTGAAACTGAGCAAGATGTGAGGCAGGGGCACCAACCCAGAGAGGAGAGCTGTATTCCACCAAGCTGTGGATGAAGGCCTTGTCAATGGATAAGAGTTCAGCAGCAAGGAAAGGACTGCACAGCGGTGGAATCCCAGTCGGCAGCTGGCTTTTGAGGCCAACTTTGAAAATGTGGTTTGCCTAAGAAAGATCATGGCTGATAGTGAGAACCAAGAGTTTGAGAGACTGAACATCTTCAAGAGGATTGTTACGAAAGTAGTTGGGAGAGTTTGACAGACAGTCCTTTCAGAGAAAAAGAGAAAGAGAGAGTGAGAGTGTGAGATTTGTCTGGATTGGAAGACATATTCCAATTGTTTGACCAGTTTATGATTTTATCAATGTCTGAAGAGAGGGAAAAGGCTGCAGCCTGTCTATCTGAGAAATGACGGATGACATGGCAGAGAGTGGAGTCATTAGGAAAGAGATAAAGTGGATTTTCTAGAGAGTCAAATAGATCGGTGATGAAGATTAGGAATATGATGGGGCCAAGAACACTGCCTTGGAGTACTCCAGCCTTGACAAGGAGAGGAAATGAAATGATTTCATTGAGAGTTACACTTTGGCTATGAGAGTAGAGGTCTCATGCCTGACATTGAGGGCCTCAATCCATTGTTGGCTGAGTAGAAGCAGCCTTTCCATGGAAGAGTGACCTGCTCTGAATGTGAATTGATGATCTGAGATGAGGCCGTTGGAAAAAGGAAGGATCTTATTGTCAACTGTGATGATTGATTCCATGACCTTGCTGATGATTGGAAGTAAGCTGATAGGTCTGTTGTTAAGGGGATGGGGTTTTGCTCCTTGTTTATGGAACGCGGTGATGTTGGCTGATTTCCAAGCAGATGGAAGCTGATCTTGGGAAAATGATAGAGTGAAAAGGGCAGAGAGAGAATGTGCAAGAGCAGCAGAGCAGGTTTTTAGGACAAGTGAGCTGATGCCATCCGGTCCAGTCACATAATCAGTTGAGTCCTGCCAGAAACTTCTCCAACTTCCCAGGTACAAAAGAAAAGTCATCCAAGAGTATTTGGGTGTGGTTGTCGAAGGTGGGTGCAGAGTGAGTGAGGAATTGAAGACACAAAATTTGGAAGGAAACACCCAATTGAGGCATTCGGCCTTGTCACAAGCGGAGACAGCTGTAGTGTTGGAAGTGAGGGAAAGGGTGGAGAGAAAGCAAACTTCAGAGGCAGACTTAACAAGGCGCTACCATGTTCTTGAGGAGGGAGACAAATTTGAAAGTTCAGTGTTTTGGTTGGACAGATGTCATGAGTGTTGACACACTTGTTGTGGGCTTTATGAAATAATCTGAGGTTGCCTTAGGTCAGATCTGCCTTCCAAGAAGAGAAGGCCAGTTGTTTCAAGGCAACTGCCTCACCACAGGATTCAGTATACCGTGGGTGGGAAGATGGGTATGATAATGAAAGAGGAGATGGGCTTCATCTGTGCATAACGGAAAGCACGATTCTGTGGAAGAATTCCCAGGCTGAGTTAAAATGAGGGTGACCAGATATAGGAGACTACTCTTGAAGTGCGATGGCTGCTTGCAGTCCCTGCCAGTTTGCCTGAATGAACAGCCAGACTCGTCAGTGCTGAGGCTGTTCTCTTGAGAGATGTTGACCTTCACAGGCACACGATTAGATGAATCAATTGGAGTAGAGGAAGAGCGGGACACATTGGCGGAATGTTGGTCATCTCAAAGTCCAGAAGAGAGGATTTGCCATTGATAGAAATCCGGGTGGGAAAGTTTACAGATTGAGTCAGTCCCATGCAGTCACAAATATCCTTTGCTTAAGTGCCATGGCTGATTAGAGATGTACCAACACTCAGCAAATTGGCATGGTAACAATTGACATCACCATGGGGAAGAGAGTTGGGTTGGGATTTGTGGTTAAAAGTTTGTCCATGTCATTTGAGAGAGAATATATATATATATATATATATATATATATATATATATATATATATATATATATATATATATATATATATTCTCTATAGATATACACATACATACACAGATATATATGTAAATGGGATTGTCACTCTCTGGAGGACAGTACAACACAGACAAACAAGAAGCGGAGTGGATGGGAAGTCTCAGCCAGAGGTACTCCTGAGGTTTGGGAGGTGCAAGATCAGTACATGGAAAGTGAGAAATGGAGGTATTGATGTACCGTGTGATTCCACCACCAGGATGGGGTTCAGGTCAATAAAACCAGAGGAGATCAGCCAGGGATAGACACTAAATAGTCAGGGACGTCCTGTGGGAGGAAGGATTCAGTTAAAGACGAGAAGGGCACTCGGTAGAGCACATACAGTACCTCCGCCAGGCTGATTAGTTTACGTTTTGTATCCCGTTGATCGGCCGGATCTGGATCTGAAATAAAATTTAATCATCTTGTTCTTGTCCCCTAACCAACTCATCCACCAAGTTTCATCCGAATCCGTCCAGAACTTTTTGAGATCTCCTGCTATATGTAGTTTTTGGCCGTATCTCTCAATGGTGAAGAATCACTTAAAAAATTCTCTGATAGAGATCCGGATTCAGACATTCACCAAAATCGAATCAATTCTTCCTTGGCACATACCCAAGCTCTCCACTCAATTTCTTCTGAATGAATCAGTGCACAACCTTTGGAGATATTTTGTTCACAAACAAACAAACAAACAAACAAACAAGAAAAAGACATTGTGAAGAGCACGACACTTGCAAAATCCATAAAACAAATTTGACCTCAACAATAATTGGTGGTTGAATTCAGTGACCTGAACTATATATCCTCTTCAAATTTCAAGTCAATGGGATGAAAATTGAGGATTTTAGAAATCTCACCTAAGTTGCTGACCTTTGGCCTATGTCAACCTTTGGCCGATGTTGACCTCAACAATAATTGGTGGTTGAATTTAGTGACCTGATTTGCAAATTCTCTTCAAATTTCTATTCACTTGGATGAAAATTGAGGATTTTAGAAATTTGACAAAGTTGTTGACCTTTGGCCTATTTTGACCTTTTCACCTTTCGACTTCAAAAACAATAAGCTTCTTGCTTATGACGAACTCTACCAGGTGGTGAAGTTTTGTGAAGATCGCTTTAGAATTGTGACCTGTAGGCGATTTACATACAAACAAACAAATAAAAATGGCCCATATGGCCAGGACTTGACGAAATTCAACAAGATCGCGTACCATCGAGAATATTGAGCGATAATAGGTATTTTTTGGGTTAAACATAGTTTTTAGGGTAAACAAACAAAAATACAAAAAAATTGAAGTAAAATACCCGTCACCTCCGTAATCTGTAACGGATGTGACCAATTTTTAATCCAGTCAAAGATACTCCCCTCCTACGTCCGTGTTTCAAATTTGAAAGGAATCCGTTAAGATTTGGCGGAGACATGAATTTTTGAAAATCAGCCCATGCTAAAAGATACGGATTTTCACGATGTTCAGGAATTTTTCCTGACCTTGACCTTTGATCTTGACATGCCAAAAGTTATAGGGTTCTATTCTGGTGGCCAATAAGTCCATTGGTGAAGTTCCATGACATTCCGACTCGAAATGCTACCTGTTGAGCGAGACGTACACACAAACAAACAAACTCACAAACTGAACCGACCAACATACTTGACAAAATCGTAGATTTCGTCAAGTCATGAAATTGCTCGTTGAGCAAGGAACCTGGAAATCTGGAACCAAAAACCTGGAAATCAATTTGGTTCTTATAAGTCGATCGTGCTACTGTTTAATGAGTTATAGCACTTATTTTGGTTATGATCATAACTTGGAAGTCAATCGGACTTGAAATGGCGTTTTTATCGCAATTTGAAAGTTTTGACCCGACCCCCCCTGACATTCGACCCCCGACCGCGAAGAAGGGTGTTGGTGTCACACCCCAATGAGACATATGGTTGGATGCAGAATTGGAAGATGCACATTTTGGATTTGGTTTGAAGTCGATACGACCATTTTAGCGGACGTTATTGTGAAAATAAGAATTTCGGGTTTTCGGTGACCTTGACCTTGACCTTTGACCTAGATTCACCAAAAACGACAAGTGTCTAAGTTGGACCATGGCTGACGTCTGTGCCCAGTTTGGTCATGATCGCTGAAACAGTGTGGCTGCTACAGGGTGAACAAACACACAAACAAACAGACTGACAGACAGACACACAGAATGACACACACAACCGACCAACATAATTTCCGAAATCTGAAGGATTCCGGCAATTAACAAACAAACAGACAGACAGAATAATACACATGACCAACCAATATACTTGAAAAAATCTTTGATTTTCACAAGTAACAAACAAACAGACACAGACAGGGGTGAAAATATAACCTCCATCCATCCACCTTCAGTGGCCAAGGTAATAAAATGTCCAGTTTATCGGCAGCAGCTTGAATTGAGATGTTTCAGGTTGGAGAGGAGGCCTTGGATGTTTGAGATTTACAGTTATGGACAAGGGAGGAGGAGCTGCTGGTAGTGTGCAGTAATATGCAAAGGAACAAGGAAAGGGGATGGGGTGGAAGCAGGAAGATGGCGGGAGGGGGAAGCAGGGAGGGAGATGGGATGAGTTGATCAGAGTAGTGTGGGGCTAGGGTGAAGCTGGGAGGCTGCGGGGTGGGGGGGGCGGAACTAGAAGGGTGCGGGCGTGGGAGGGGAGGGGAGCCAGGAAAAGAGGGTGGGAGGGGAGCCAGGAGAGGGAAGGGTGGGGGGCTGAGAGGGAGCGAGAAGAAGGAGAAGCTTCTTCTTTCCTATGCAGCACAAGGCTGCAGGGCAGCATCATTGGATGATGGTGCTGCTAATGCAGTGATGATGTACCTTCCCTCTGCTGGTTAGGGCAGGAATTTTAGAATTTTGAAATTTGACCATGGTGCCGGCGATAGCTCGCCTACTCTTCGCAAAAGACACCATGGGATCTTTGACGTCCACCAACAAATAAATACTGGCAGACGGGAAGCCCGTATTACGTTCATCTGAGGGACGGCACACACATTGCTGAATCAACCTGCCTGTGAAACACCAGGATGATCGTTTATAGCTGGGTCGGGATTCGCACCCAGGCGAGACAACTTAGAGGCAAGTGCGTACCTCTCGGCCCAAGGAAGCTGGGAGGGGGGAAGACGAGGGCAGCAGAAAGGGGGGAGGATACTGGGGCATGGTGGGGTTTGTCAGCATTTAATGGACATGCCAATTTACTTCTGAGAATTCTCAAACTGGACATACGACGACAGACTTCATCGGAGGGAAGGTACAAAAATGTTTTCCATTGAAGGCACGAAGGGATGTGGAAGCTTTTGGTATGAGAGGTCGGTGGATGAAGTAAATGTTTAGGAGTGAAAAGGTTTTGGGGAAATAAGCTTTGTGAAAAAGAAGAAGAGGAAGAGATGATGATGAATAAGAAGAGCAATGCATGGGTCGTTCCTGATGGAGCATTGAGGAGGATGAGACATTTTCAAATGCATTTTTGAAGCTTTTTCTTCATGTTATTCAGAGCTTTTGAAGGTAGAAACGTTTTATTTTGTGAATATTTCGTTTAAGGTTGTTGAAAAGGAGTAGAGATGGAGAATGAAGCACAAACTATGTCGGAAGATTGAATTTGTGTTGTTGCTGTCGTCGGTATTGTCTGTGGGAAGAGAAGGGGGCTGGTGAATAAGCATTTTTTGTTGTTTGTATTTTTTTGTGGAGCGAGATGGGGAAATTGATTAAGCCGACGGTTCATTAATTAGAATAGTTGTAAGAAAATGAAGAAAACAAAAACTAAGCACGTGGGGTGAAAACAGAAATAGAAGCAACAAGCCGACTCGCCGAGCCCTGTAAGAGTAGGCTGAACTTTAACAGGGACACAAGTTCGACAATACAGCACAACAAGGTACGATTTAACACGGAGAATAAGACGAAAACACAAACAGCAACACAGGGACGAAAATATAACAGGAAAACACGACTGATCCGGTTCGGAAATCTTAGCTTTGATTGAGGTGGAAGGAACAGCCGCAGGTGTAAAAACCGTCGGCATCGTCATATTCATTAATAAGTTGCAATTTCCAAAAGTTCAAGATACAATTGGCTGCTCAGCTTTCCAATTTGGCATCATTCTACCTCTTTAATTCGGGACCAAAGTCAAAAGGATTAACCTTCATAAGTTAATGAAATCGAAGTTACACTCACAAAAAAAAAAAAATAGATATTCCAAATATTCTTCAACAAAAACCATCAGCATCGTCATTCATAAAATGCAAAATGAAGCATTTGCACAGCTCCATTACATATAACTTAGTGACTCTACCAGATGCTTTTTTGAGAAGCTGATATCTACGAGTAATAACTTTTTAAGTAAATTACCTGGGAGATTACTCCACCCAACTTCCACTTCATTATGGATAAGACCTCCATCCTTTCATCTCCCACTCCAATATTAGTGCAGTATGTGCTACTGCCATCACATCCTCCAACAGCTCAGCTGGCTCTCTCAAAAATAATTATTTTTGCTTGCAGTGACTACATTGGTGTGACCTTCAGAATCCAATTTGGAAAAAAAAAAAATTCGATATTGACCCGACATGACCAATCAGCTGTTGTGAGCATATTGGCTTTTGTTGTATGTATCTGTGTACTTTGGGTCTCTTCAATGAAATTAACTTTGCTGCTTTTCGAGCCTCACCACTTTTATCGAGTGTTCTCTTTCACGCCTTCCCTAATTGAGAAATGCTTTACATAAAGACAGAAGAGGCTGCAACTCACCGGAAAAACCATGCTTGCTGTCTACACGTAGGTTTCATCATTGGCGATAAACAGGAGAGCGGGAAGGACATCAGAAATTTCTCATGTTATAAGGCTTAGCCGCACAGGTTCCAATGACCAAATATCTTTCCATGTAAGGCACAGAGCTTCTACATCTCACCCATTTCATCCAAGAGCCCTTTGGCTTTGCTGCACAGCTTTTATGATCCATTTCTCTTCCTCAAAATTGTTTTTCTTTCTCCATGAGATAATCTTGCCCGAGAGGTGTTTCTGCCAACCAAACCCCCCTTTGATTTGTTGAACTTTACCCACCAAGTCTTTGTGCAGAACTCTACCACCTGTTTTGTTTTTGCTTTTTTTTAATACATTTTCAACATCTGGGAAATTTGTTCAAGTGGAAACCTTGGGTCGAAATTTCTGAACTTCTGGTAAAGTTAATTCTCTTGTTTATGATTTATCTTGTTTATTAATCCTTTACCAGTCTTAAAGGACAGTCAAAGCTTTCTGGAAGAGCAATGAAGGCCCAACAGTTAAGCTCCTTGGCATGATCTCTGAGTTTGCCATTTACCTTCACTTCGATAGTTATGACTGGTTGTTAAATTGCCATAAATTAATAATGGAGAAGATAATTTTTTTTATTGTATTTGGTGATAACACCAGAATTAAATTCTCCCGGTTAGATCGCTTTTCAGCAGTTTCCAAACTGCTGAATGTAGTTCTTTCAAAAGTTGAAAGTTTTGTGCTTGGTCATTATATGGTAACAAATGCATCGGTCATAGCTGTACTCCTCCAGAAACTAACTTGTGTTAAGTGGATAAACTCTCTGCTTATTCTTCCCATTTGTCATTATGCCATAAATGTGCCATTGGATGTGTAAATACTGTATATTTTTGAATACATACTTTTGTTACAATTCGGTAATGCAAGAGGATGCATGGTGTCTATTTCGTCAACCACAACAATATATATATATATATATATATATATATATATATATATATATATATATATATATATATATATATATATATATATATATATATATATATATATACACGAGGTCCGTCTAAAAAGTAACAGGACTGACTTTACAGAAATTTTATTCCAAAAAAATATTTAAATCACTGCTTGTCCCCTTCAAAATAGTTTCCCTCCAGTCTCACACACTTGTCCATCCTCTTCTTCCACGCTTTGATGCACCCCCGAAGGCTTCTTATGGAATCCTCCGGAGCTCCAATGTCACGGCCCTTTTGATGGCCTCCACATCAGGAAATCGGGTCCGCTTGATCACCCCCTTGAGCTTGGGTAATAAGAAAAATCACAAGGGGCCAAGTCTGGCGAATATGCGGGTTGCTCCAGAGTTGGCACATCCCTCTCTGCCAGAAACTGTCGGATGCTCAGGGCACTGTGAGCAGGGGCGTTGTCATGGTGGAGCACCCAGGCGTTGTTCTCCCACAGATCCCTCCTCTTGTCCCGGACTGATCTCATGAGGCGCCGGAGGATCTCCTTGTACACGTATTGATTCACTGTTTGACTCTGTGGTAGAAACTCGAAGTGGACGATGTCCTTGATGTCAAAAATACGCGATGAGCATCACCTTGACCTTTGACTTCGACATCCTTGCTTTCTTTAGTCTTGGTGATGCCGGATTTTTCCACTGATGACTCCGCCATTTGGTCTCGGGATCGTATTCGAATATCCACGATTCATCGCCAGTAATGACTCCCGAGCAGGTCTGGATCGCCCTCGATGCGCTCGATAATATCTTGACAGACAGTGACTCTTTGCTGTTTCTGGTCCTCGGCCAACAGCTTGGGGACCATCTTTGCGCACACCTTGCGCATTTCGAGATTTTCAGTGATGATGCTCCAGACAGTGTCCTTGTTGATGGAAAGTTCCCCAGCAATCATCCGCACCGTGAGTCGACGATCTGCGCGCACCATCTGCTTCACACGCTCGATGTTGTCCGCGGTTCTGCTTGTTGAAGGTCTTCCAGACCGTGGATCATCTTCAACCTCCTCCCATCCCTCTTTGAACCTCTTGTGCCATTCAAATGCACGTGTACGTGACATCGTTTCTTCCCCGTCGATTTGCTGCAGCATTGCGAAGGATTCGGAAGGTGTTTTGCCAAACTTGGCAAGAAACTTCAGATTGGCTCTCTGCTCACGACTCATAGCACAACGACTCAGACTAGACATGTAAAGCACGACCTATAAAAAAATCACACAATGAGCGCAGTAAACCATCACCAATCATATATATTACTCGAATATGAATATATATATATATATATATATATATATATATATATTTTACAGAAATATATATATTATATATATATATATATATATATATATATATATATATATATATATATATATATATATTACAGAAATATATATATTATATATATATATATATATATATATATATATATTTTACAGAAATATATATATTATATATATATATATATGAATATATATATATATATATATATATATATATATATATGTATAAAATTTCTGCTGCCTATAAACCGGACATTATCTGTTGAACAGAATCCTTCCTCCCACAGAACATCCCTGACTCCTTCGTGTTTCTCCCTGGCTATTATCTCCTATGGTTTGACTGACCTGAACCCTATCCTTGCAGTGGAGTCACACTGTACATCAAGAGCTCTATTTCTCACTGTCTCTCGACTGCTCTGCCACCTCCCAAACCCCACGACTGCCCTTGGCTGTGACTTCCACTCCATTCCCACCTCTTGTTTGTCTGTGTTTTGTACCATCCTCCAACCAGCGACAACTCCAGTTCCATCTCAGTCGACATGGACCAATGTTTAACTACTCATCTCTCTTCCTCATATGTGATTTCAATTGTCACCATGAAAATTGACTGGTGTTGGTCCCTCTCTCAGCAGTCATTGCACCTCAGCAAAGGACTTCTGTGACTCCATGTGACTCCATCTGAAAATTTTCCCACACCCAGATTTCTGTCCATGGCAAAGCATCCCTTCTGGGTTTTGTTATGATGAACTTCTCTACTATTGTCTTGTGCTTTTCCTCTGCTCCAATTGGTTCATCTGACCATATGTTTGTGAAGGTCAACATCCCTCTCTTGCCCTTGTCAGAGAGCAGTCTCAGTGCCAGCCGGTCTGGCAGTTCACTCACGCAAACAGGCAAGGACTTCAAGCAGAAATTTCACTTCAGAACTCGTCTCTTGTATCCACTGCCCCTGATAATAACTCAGCCTCGAAATGATTACACAGACACCTGCTCTCCCTGATGCACAGATTCATCCCATTTCATCTTCAGTTATCGTACCCATCCTCCCACCCATGGTAAACTGAATCCTGTGATGCGGCAGTTCCCTTGAAACGACTTACTCCCTCTCCATCCCTTCCCTCACTTCAAATGGCACCACAGCCGACTGTGTTTGTGAGAAGACTGAATGCCTTGAGTCGGTGTTTGCCTCCTAATCTTGTGTCCTCAATCCCTCACTCTCTGTAACCACCTTCCATAGTCACACCCAACTGCTCCTGGACGTTGTGTATTTTGCACCTGAGAAGGTGGAGAAGTTTCTAGAAACCCTCAACTCTGATTCTGTAACTGCACTGGAAGGTATCAGCTCATCTGCATGAAACACCTGCTCTACTGCTCTTGCTCATCCTCTCTCTGCCTTTTTCTCCCCACCATTTGCCCTTGGTCATCTTCCATCTGCTTGGAAATCGGCCAACATCACCGCATTTCACAAAATGGTGCAACAACCGATTATCTTAACTGCAGACCTATCAGCTTGCTTCCAATCATCAGCAAGGTCATGGAATCGTTCATGGCAGTTGGAATAAAATAATTCCTTTTCTCCAATGACCTCATCTCAGATCACCAATTTGGTTTCAGACCAGGTCACTCTACCTTGGACATGCTGCTTCCACTCTCTCAAGAATGGATGGAGGCCCTCAATATCACACATGAGATCAGGGCCGACTCTCTACACATTTCTCCAGCTTTCAAAAAAGTCGGCCATCTGCCTTGCTCTCCCAACTCTCTGCCGATGGCATCCAAGGCCAAATCTACATATGGCTTACTGACTTCCTCTACTCTCGTAGCCAACACGTGGCTCTCAACGGAATCCTTTCATCTCCTCTCCCTGTCAAGGCTGGAATGCCCCAAGGCAGTGATCTGGGCCCAGTCTTATTCCGAATCTTCATGAACGATCTCTTTGACTCCCTGCAAAATCCTCTTCATCTATTTTCTGATGACTCCACCCTCTCTCCTGACATCCCTCATCCTTCAGATTGACAGGATGCAGCCTCTTCCCTCCCTTCAGAACTTGACAAAATCACAAACTGATCAAACACTTGGAATGTCTTTCAATCCTGAGAAATCCCACACTCACAATCTCTATCCAAAAGGACTATGTGGCAAACCCTCCCATCTACTCTTGGGTTACACGATCAGCCATTATCTTTTTTGGGCAAATCGCATTTCTAAGTTGGCCTCCAAAGCCAGCCACCAACTGGGCCCACTTCTCTGATGTAAAGTCCTTCCTTGGCACACCTGAACTCTCATCCACCGACAAGGCCTTCATCCACAGCTTGATAGAATACTGCTCTCCCTTCTGGGCTGGTGCCCCTGCCTCACACCTTACTTTGCCATCACAGACAGGTCAGTGGTCTCTGTCTTCTTCTTTCTCGTTTCTGGTCTTGCACCTTTTGCCCTCTCCATTCTTTGTCCCCCCTCCGTCCTCCCAGATTTCTGCATGGGGCAACAAGTCGGCCAGGTACCCCATTCTGGTGAAACGCCCCAACTCCAGAATTACTACTCACCTCCACTTATTTGTTCCTCTTTCTCCCACCTGTGGAACCAACTTCCCCATTTTCCTCAATCTCATTCTTTCCTCCCGTCTTCAAGACAGCTGTTCACTTTAAAAGTTCTCGTAGCCGGGTCCAGATCTTCACCACAATGTAATCATTTCATTGTTGTCATACACCCAACCTGTCTATAAAGTTTCTTCCAAATCTATACACAACCTTAGGAGATGCCCTGCTCACAGACAACAGACAGGGATGAAAACATAACCTCTGTCCATAACATAACCTTCATGGCAGTTGGTAATTTGATTACCTCTGCCACCAAAGGTGAAGGAGGTTGTGTTTTCACCCCTTTCTGTCTGTTTTATGTCTATTTGTCTGTTTGTGTACAGGATATCTCAAAAAGTTGTGGACAGATTCAGATGAAACTTGGTGGACAGGTTGGGTGTGTCACAAGGACGAATTGATTCGATGTTGGTGAAGATCTGAATCTGGATCTGGATACGATAATTGTTTAATTTTGGAAGTGATTCTTCACCATTGAGAGATCAGGCCAAAAACGATATGTTGCATGATATTTCAAAAATGTATTGGGCCAGATATGTTCTCGTGGATCAGGCATTATGTGGCGGAGGTATGCGCTCTACCGAGTGCCCTTTTTGTTTCAACCTGGAATGTACAGGGTGAGTCATAAAGTTTGGAAACAGAATAGTTTATTTGTTTTGTTTGTTTGTTTTGTCTCCTTCCGATGTTTCTGTTTCCGATGCCACAAAAGGTGTACTCACTCACCCTAAACTTCTCGGCATTTTAAATCACTTCTGGGCAGTCCACTGCATTGTATGTACTTGAGAATGTTATATTTATATTTTGCTTTAAAAGGTTTGTATGTATGTATGTATGTATGTATGTATGTATGTACACCGATGAGCCAAAACATGATGACCACCTGCCTAATATGCTGTTGGTCCTCCGTGTGCCGCCAAAACAGTGCCGACCCGCCGAGGCATGGACTCTACATGACCCCTGAAGGTGTCCTGTGGTATCTGGCACCAAAACATTAGCAGCAGGTTCTTTAAGTTGCGAGGTGGAACCGCTGTGGATAGGATTTGTCAGTCCAGCACATCCCACAGATGCTCAATTGGATTGAGATCTGGTGAATTTGGAGGCCAGGGTAACACCATGAACACTTCATCATGTTTCTCAAACCATTCCCAAACAATGTGTGCAGTGTGGCAGGGCGCATTATCCTGCTGAAAGAGGCCACTGCCATCAGGGAATACCATTGCCAGGAAGGGGTGAACCTGGTCTACAACGATGTTTAGGTAGGTTACACGTGTCAAATTGACGTCCACATAAATGGCCGGACCCAGGGTTTCCCAGCAGAACATTGCCCAGAGCATCACACTCCTTCCACCGGCTGGTCGTCTTCCCACAGTGCATCCTGGTGCCATCACTTCCCCAGGTAAACGGCGCACACATAAAAATCCACGTGATCCACGTGATCTAAAAGAAAACGGGACTAATCGGACCAGGCGACCTTCTTCCATTGCTCCAAGGTCCAGTTCCAACACTCGCGTGCCCATTGTCGGCACTTTCAACGGTGGACAGGGGTCATCATGGGCACTCTGATCAGTCTGCGGCTACGCAGCCCCATTCACAACAGGGTGCGATGCACTGTGGATTGTGACACATTCCTCCCGTGACCACCATTAAAATTTTCTGTGACTTGTGCCACAGTAGACCTTCTGTCGGTTTGGACCAGACGGGATAGCCTTTGTTGCCCTCGCGCATCGATGAGCCTTGGGCGCCCAACACCCTGTCGCCAGTTTGTAGTTTGTTCCTCCTCAGACCACTGTCTGTAGGTACTCACCACTGCTGACCGGGAGCACCCCACAAGCCTTGCCCTGTCAAAGATGCTCTGACCCAGTCGTCTGGCCATAACAATTTGGTCCTTGTCAAAGTCGCTCAGGTCTTTACTCCTGCCCATTTCTCCTGCATCCAACACATCAACTTCAAGAACTGACTGTTCACTTGCTGCCTAATATATCCCACCCCTTGACAGGTGCCATTGTAACAAGATAATCAATGTTATTCACTTCACCTGTCAGTGATCATAATGTTTTGGCTCATCAGTGTATATGCATGCATGTATATGTATATGTTAATGCATATATATATATATATATATATGTTAATGCATATATATATGTATATATACAGTATATATTCTTCCTCTTTCGGCTTGCTCCCGCTAGGGGTCGCCACAGTGGACCAACCGTCTCCATTTCGCTCTATCCTCCACATCTTCCATTGACACTCCAACCGCCCACATGTCCGCCCTCACCGCATCCATGAACCTCTTCTTTGGCCTTCCTCTTCTCCTCCTGCCTGGCGGCTCCATCTTCAACATCCTTCTCCCGATATACTCCGTTTCCCTCCTGTGCACATGTCCAAACCATCTCAATCTCGCCTCTCTCACTTAGTCTCCAAACCGTCCTACCTGCGCTGTCCCTCCAATATACTCATTCCTTATCCTGTCCATCCTTGTCACTCCCAACGAGAATCGCAGCATCTTTAACTCTGCCACCTCCAGCTCTGCTTCCTGTCTTTTTGTTAGTGCCACCGCCTCCAAACCATACAACATAGCTGGTCTCAATACAGTCCTGTATACTTTCCCCTTCACTCTTGCAGCTACCCTTCTGTCACAAATCACTCCTACAACTCTTCTCCACCCACTCCATCCTGCCTGCACTCTCTTTTTCACTTCTCTCCCACACTCCCCGTTACTTTGGACAGTTGATCCCAAGTATTTAAACCCATCCACCTTCCCCACCTCAACTCCTTGCAACTGCACCATACCACCACCCTCCCTCTCATTTACGCATATGTACTCCATCTTACTCCTACTGACTAACATTCCCCTTCTCTCCAGTGCGTACCTCCACCTCTCAAGGCTCGCCTCAGCCTGCTCCCTACTCTCCCTACAGATCATGATGTCATCCGCGAACATCATGGTCCATGGAGACTCCAGTCTGATCTCGTCCGTCAACCTGTCCATCACCATTGCAAACAGGAAAGGGCTCAGAGTCGATCCTTGGTGCAATCCCACTTTAACCTTAAACCGGTCCGTCATTCCTACCGCACACCTCACCGCTGTCACACTGTCCTCATACATATCCTGCACGATCCTCACATACTTCTCCACCACTCCCGACTTCCTCATACAATGCCACAACTCCTCTCTTGGCACCCTATCATAAGCTTTCTCTAAATCCACAAACACACAATGTAACTCTTTCTGGCCTTCCCTATACTTCTCCATCAACATTCTCAAAGCAAACATCGCATCAGTGGTGCTCTTTCCTGGCATAAACCCATATTGCTGCTCACAGATCATCACCTCTCCTCTCAACCGAGCTTCCACTACTCTTTCCCACAACTTCATGGTGTGGCTTAACAACTTTATCCCTCTGTAATTTCCACAGCTCTGCACATCACCCTTATTCTTGAAAATCGGAACCAGTACACTTAATCTCCACTCCTCCGGCATCCTCTCACTTTCCAAGACTTTATTAAACAATCTGGTTAACAACCCCACTGCCATCTCTCCTAAGCACTTCCATGCCTCCACTGGTATACCATCTGGGCCAACCGCCTTTCCACTTTTCATCTTCTTCATAGCAGTCCTCACTTCATCCTTACTGATCCACCCCACTTCCAGATTCACTATCTCCACCTCTTCCAACCTTCTCTCTCTCTCATTTTCTTCATTCATCAGCTCCTCAAAGTACTCCATCCACCTTCTCAACACACTCTCCTCACTCGTCAGCACATTCCCATTTGCGTCCTTTATCACCCGAACCTGCAGCACATCCTTCCCAGCTCGGTCCCTCTGTCTTGCCAATCGGTATAAATCCTTTTCCCCTTCTTTTGTATCCAACTTCTCATACAGCTCGTCATATGCCTTTTCCTTGGCCTTTGCCACCTCTCTTTTTGCTTTTCGACACCACTCCTTGTACTCCTGCCTACTTTCTTCATCTCTCTGACTATCCCACTTCTTTTTCGCCAACCCCTTCTTCCTTATACTTTCCTGTACTTCCTCATTCCACCACCAAGTCTCCTTATCTTCCTTCCTCTGTCCAGATGTCACACCAAGTACCTTCCAAGCTATCTCCCTCACAACTTTTGCTGTCGTTGCCCAATCATCCCACCCATCTTTACCACCATCCAACGCCTGTCTCACCTCCTCCCTAAATTTCACGCAACAGTCTTCCTCCTTCAGCTTCCATCATCTGGTCCTTGGTTCAGCCCTCACTCTCTTCCTCAACCTCACCTCTAAAGTCATCCTACAGACCACCAATCGATGCTGTCGAGCTACACTCTCCCCTGCCACCAGCTTACAGTCACTAATCTCTTTCAGGTTGCATCTCCTGCTTAAGATGTAATCCACCTGTGTGCACTTTCCTCCACTCTTGTATGTCACCCTGTGTTCCTCCTTCTTCTTGAAATACGTATTTACCACTGCCATTTCCATTATTTTTGCAAACTCTACCACCATTTGCCCTTCCACATTTCTCTTGTTGAGACCGTACCTCCCCATCACCTCCTCATCCTCTTTATTCCCTTCCCCAACATGTCCATTGAAATCTGCTCCAATCACCACTCTTTCATCCTTGGATACACTCTCCACCACTTCATCTAACTCACTCCAGAAATCTTCTTTATACTCCATCTCACACCCCATATGTGGGGCATATGCACTGATGACATTCATCATCACCCCTTCAATTTCCAACTTCACACTCATCACTCGGTCAGACACTCTCCTCACCTCCAATACCCTCTTGACATGATCTTCCTTCTGGATTACCCCGACACCATTTCTCCTCCCATCCACACCATGGTAGAGCAGTTTGAAACCACCTCCAATGCTCCTCGCCTTACTCCCCATCCACTTGGTCTCTTGTACACACAGTATGTCCACCTTTCTTCTCTCCATCATATCAGCCAACTCCCGCCCTTTGCCAGTCATCGTCCCAACATTCAGAGTTCCAACTCTCACCTCCACACTTCTACCCTTCCCCCTCTCCCACTGCCTCCGGACTCGCCTTCCCCGTCTCCTTCTCCTCCTTCGCCCAGCAGTAGTACAATTTCCACTGGTACCCTGCTGACCACCGGTACCGGTGGCGGTCGTTGGTAACCCGGGCCTCGACCGATCCGGTATGGAAATTCGTTTTGTTGTCCGCATAATGATTTGGCATAGGTTTTTACGCCGGATGCCCTTCCTGATGCAACCCTGGTCGCCTCTTACAACACACAGGGATATGGTACACCTATTCTAACCGGGGCATACACCAGGCCCAGTACAACTGGTGCTCATTTCGCCGACCTTGGAAGGATGGCAGGCTGAGTCAACCCCCTGGTGTTTTCGACTTGGTATATATATATATATATATATATATATATATATATATATATATATATATATATATATATATATATACATATACATATACATACATATATTAATTCAGTGTCCCAACGGGGCTTGAACTCAGGACCTCGGGTCCCAAGCCACTGCCCTAACCACTGCGCCAACACCAGGCTTATATATATACAGTATGTGTATGTGTATGTGTATGTGTATGTATATATATATATATATATATATATATATATATATATATATATATATATATATATATATATATATATATATATATATATATATATATATATATATATATATATATATATATATATATATATATATATATATATTTATATATATTACCACATATCTGACCTCCCAAACCTTCTATTCTCTGCTCTGTGTCTGGAAACAAAAAATTAATGTTTGGTTGAAAAACAAATCGGAGAGGGAGTTTTTTATATGTAGATTTTTGGAGCAGCTTGTTGGATCACCACTCAGGATCTAAGCAGTTGACACCAGGATGTGCTTGATAAAAACATAAGAGGTACCAAATGTAACTAATACATTTTTCAAATCACTTTAAGGAATTGGCATTAATTTTTAACCCTTCTTTAGTTGCCGACTTTTATGCAGCTCAATCATTTTGTCTGAGTAAGTCTGCCATGAGCTTTCTGATTTAACAAGCACCTTGCAGCTTGATATTCTTTGCTATATTAAACCTCAGTCCTGAAGCGACACAGAGACTTCATTTCCAGACACGTAATTGGGAAGCTGTCATTTGGCATGAGTGAACTTGCGTTGTTTTTTTTGTTTGTTTCTTTTTCACCCCAACGCACAATACAGTAAGTAAAAGGATTTGTGTCAGATACGACATGTTATATCGAGTGTGTGTGTTGTCCCTCCACCAATCAGGTGCTCTTGAAAAGCCCGGTGCTTCACTGGAGGACACCTACCTGCTGCCTGTTGAGATGGATCCATTAATTGGTAATTACTTGGAGCCATCTGATTTGCATCTCTCACATTTGCATAATTAGTGTCATTTGAAGGAAGCTGACTGGAGCGACATATAGGGGATATTTATAGGTAAATTGGCCTTGGGTTTGTGTCCATCACCACCTTACATTGCTGAAGAAGATGTACTTGCTTTGTGAATGAACCATGACTTTGAGGCAGGAGAAAAAGGAATTTTTTGTATTCCTTAACATTTAATAGTTTGTTCTGAAAATTATTCAGTTATCAAAATGTTCTGGGTTCAGATACTGCACTCCACTTCGCTGATGCTTCGCTGATGCTTTGTAGTTTATTTGTTGTTGTTTGTTTTCCGAATTACAATATTGGCAGGACCTGCTGAACACCACAGTCCAATTCAAAATTTTGATTTCAACATCCTATCTTTCAATTCTCTCAATATACAAGTTCCTGAATCCTGGAATGTACTTGTAATTACGACATTAAAACATGGGTAGTGGTCCATGTTCCCTGTCTGTGGAGATGTCTCCTTTTGCAAAGCTTTTGTTCCTGGATACATATGAGATTTGGCTGAACCATCATTTTGTTGATTAGTCAGTAAATAGCTAACTAATTGACATGATTGAAACCTCTGTGGAAAAAACAGCTCCAGATCATTTCAGACCACAGTCGGACTTGATAACACGAAGTAAAATCAACATTCCACTAATTGAAGTTATAATTTGATACCCGAGCTTACTATCGGCCCAGTGGCCTATTTAAATAAATATAGGAGCTTTTGCTGATTTGTATCATTGTAATTAAATTCATCATCTGAGTCTGATGGCAGGATAGCTCTGAGCTCGCATATGCACTCGTGTTTCAGATGTTTAATCTGGGTTTGATTCCTAACCCTACTTTATACTGTCATACTGGCGCTTTGTAGGCATGCCGTTGCATCAGTTGGTCTTCTCTCTTTGAGATGTTTTGCAAATCTTACTGTCCTGTTTGCATGTATTTACTTGACAGCATTAATTATCCCATGGTAGCTTTTGAAAACAGAAGACCATTGTGTGGAAGTACCCTGGGTCAAATTCTGATCATTGGCTGGGAAAGTTGGGGGAAGGGGGGGGGGATGTTGTGCCGTTGATGTTGATGGCTCTTGTAGGTTAGGGCAGGAATTTGGAATTTAGAATTCGGCCATGGTGCCGGTGATGGCTCACCTTCTTTTTAATCTGCACACTGTGGGATCTTTAATGTCCACCAAGTAATACCGACAGACAGGATGCCCAGTTTAACGTCCATCCGATGGACGGCACACACATTGATGCCTCGCATTGCCTGTGAGATACCAGGACAACGGTTTGTCGCTGGGCCGAGATTCAAACCCAAGTTAGACGATTCCGATGCGAGTGTACACTGTGCATACCCCTAAGTCTAAGCTGTCCTGCCAGCCCACAAAGTAACATTGGCATGCATGTTCCACTGTATAGACACTGCGGAGCAGACATGTGGACAGTAAATACACCTGGCATTTTTCAGTAAGGAACAGCATACATTTGTCTCAGTTTGTGACTTTTTCATCTGTCAGAAATGGGAACACAGGGGCAGCAGCGGAGGCAGATTCTGGACCCCATGGACTTCAGTGTGCCGACCGGACCTAACAGCTTTGTCGTGACTACGGACAACTGCTACATCCTTGCCTGTGGCTTCTGGGATCGGAGCGTGCGAGTGTACAGCAGCAACAACGGTTTGATAGCACACTTTCTACATTCTTCAAAGTATCGATATACCTTCTGTACCCCCATCAGTACCTCTCACACGACACTTTCTCAAACCTAAGCTTTAACTTTTCGACATGGAATCTGCAGAGGTTTCTTTGCAAATTTTTTGATCACATGATCACTCGTTAACATGGTCAATTAAAACCTGATCAAATGGTCACCCATTCCCTCTGCCCATGCCTGCAGTGAAAGACACTTATTGTCAGATGGCCATTAGACACATAAATAATGCTTTGTCCACCGATGTAATTCACTTTGGCAAGACTCTATTACAGCTCTCAGAGAAGATTTGTCTGAGAAGTGTAGCCAGGACAGTAATAACTCAACAAACTTTATGACATTTTTGAAGTTGCAAGGGGGTGATCATTAAGTATGTAGCCTGACAAAAATTCAGGAACTGTGACATTCATGAAAAATTTTCTGCATTCTCATGTTAGCGATACGTTTCTTTTTACAAAGAATAAGTATTCACAACAATTTATTCCCTGTCAACTGAACTTTAATTCCAATTGTTACCTCCGCCACCGAAGATAAAGGAGCTTATGTTTTCACCCCTTTCTGTCTGTTTATTTGTCTGTCTGTTTGTGTACAGGATATCTCAAATAGGATATCCGGATCTGGCTACAATAATTTTTTTTTAAGTGATTCGTCACCATTGAGAGAGAGGGCCAAAAATGATACGTCGCACAATATCTCAAAAAGTTGTGGACGGGTTCAGATGAAACTTGGTGGACACACTGTGTGTGAAAAGGAAGTATTGATTCAATCTTGGTGAAGATCCGGATCCAGATCTGACCACCCGAATTTTTTAATCGATTCTTCACCATTGAGAGATAGGGCCAAAAACGATATAGTGCTGTGTAGCATGATATTTTAAAAATGTATTGGGCCCGATATGTTCTCATGGATCAGGCATTACGTGGTGGAGGTATGCGCTCGACCGAGTGCCCTTCTAGTTTGATTGTTTTTTTGACTTTAATCTGCATGTCATGTTTCCTAGTTTCTTGATAATGTAGTAACTGTTAAAGCAAATAAGTCTTCTTGTTAACCTCCGCCATCTTCGAAGATGGATGGAGGTTACTGTTTTTACCCCTTTCTGTTTGTTTGTTTGTTTGTTTGTGAACAGTATTACGGAAAAACTCCTCGACTGATTTCGACGAAACTTGGTGGGGGGGTTAGGTCTGGTCCAAGGATCATGCCATTAAATTTTTGACTTCCCCCCCCCACCAAAAAAAAAAATTGTTAAAGAGAAAAAAAAAAATAATTTTTTTTTACATTTCTACATGTTTTAAGAGATTTCCAACCCCCCTCCCAAAAAAATTGTTAGAGAAAAAAAATTTTTGCAACTTTTTTTTCAACAAAATTTCGATTTTTTTTTTTTTTTTTTTGCATTTTTACATGTTTTAAGTGATTTCCAACCCCCCCCCCCCCCAAAAAAAAAATGTTGGAGAAAAGAACTTTTACTCTGTCAGCACTGTTGACATCATATTTAATGAATAAGATATAAGGTTCACTTGAGTGACCCAGCAGTATTGGCGGCAGAGGTTTTGCACTCTCCCGAGTGCTCCCCCTCGAGTTAACCTCCACCATCGAAGATGGATGGAGGTTACTGTTTTCACCCCTTTCTGTTTGTTTGTTTGTTTGTTTGTTTGTGAACAGTATTACGGAAAAAACTCCTCGACGGATTTCAACGAAACTTGGTGGGGGGGGGGGTTAGGTCTGGTCCAAGGATCATGCCATTAGATTTTGGACTTGGTCCAAAATCCAATATGGCCGCTATGGCGGCCAATTTGAAAAAAATATTTGAATTTTTTTTTTTGCATTTCTACATGTTATAAGTGATTTCCAATAAAAAACATGCCAAAATTATAATTGCGGCTGATTTTAGGAACTTCAGGTGGATATACCCACGTAAAATCAATTTGGCTCAAGGAATCTAGTTATGACGAATGAATTGAGTATGTAAAAGTTAAAAGTAAAAGGGAAAGTTGCAAACTATAACTCTGTGAGCACTGTTGACGTCAAATTGAATGAATAGGATATCAGGTTCACTTGAGTGACCTAGCAGTATTGGCGGCAGAGGTTTTGCACTCTACCGAGTGCTCCCCCTCTAGTTTACACCTGTAGTTGTGGAATGTTTTGCTGCTCAGGCAGCTGTTATAAGTGCAGTATCCTTTTATTACACATTCCTTTGCTTCCCTGTTTTCACAACTTTATTTAAAGCTTGTCTCAGCCTCCCATTTTTCAGAGAAGGGTTGCTTCTCACCGAATAGTCATGTTCCATCCTGTTTATGATATATGCCACTCAAGAGGCCTGCTCAGATAACCAGAAGCTCTAATATACCAGACATTTGCATCCAAAGATGCCTCCCAGGACGGTGCATGTATACTTTTCTGACTTTTACGCTGAGCTTCCCAATCAGTTTGCTCAGAAGAGTAGACATGATTTCCAGGCAAGGTTGACTTCCAGGGTGTTTAAGGACTTCTTGTCATCAGGTTCCCCAGGTTCATCAGGCACATTGCCATGGGGCGTGTTTTTATGGTGACGAAGGTGTGAAACGGCTGATCGAGCAAAGGCAGGAAACATAGTCGGGTCCAGAAATTATTTCAGTGTGTTGATGATCTGTATCATGAAATATAACACCAACTCATGTTATTTTCCCATAATAGCAGCCTCTTTTAAAGGTATTGATTGAAACACTCACGTATATTGGAAAATATTCCACCAAACTAACTCACAACTCATGAGAGCATGATAATCACATGAGATTACAGTGAGTTGCTGGTTCATAAAGAAGTATCAGTAACGAAATGTCTTGCACATCCTAGAAAGAGCTCAAGTGGATATTTAATACAATTTATTAACTCCATGCTGTCGGCTCAGATGGTCTCAGACATTCTGGCTTGGTCAGCTTGGATGCTTTCACTGTACTATAAACACAGTTGAACAAGCCAAATATATGGTATTCATCTTAAACCTGAATGCTTTTATGACCCGAAATACTTAACTGTGAACACAATTGAATGCCAGATCAGCTGTGTTTTCTTGGAAGGGTGGAAAACATAACTGTATGTACTTATCTTTCAGGCAAACTAATTCAAGCTGTGTTTGGACATTGGGATGTGGTCACATGTCTGGCACGATCTGAGGAGCGAGGTCGAGATGGAGACTGCCTCGTGGTCTCTGGATCACGTGATGCCACCGTACTCCTGTGGCCATGGAACAATAGACAGAGTGAGCTTGGAGAGAGACATGGTAAGTCAGAAATGGTGACCAAATGTATGGATAGAGTAGCTGAAGCCAAAGAAGGCTTTGGTACAGACATATAAAATAGAATTGTCCAAAATGCCTTATTTTACTCCTCGGAGCCGACATTCGTCTGTTTCGCAGGAGAGGTTAAAAATAGGTAAAATGTATATTTTTGAACTCTTGTATGATCATTAAGCTTGTCTTTTTAAACAAGTGATGAACATGTTAAAATTAAAAGGCTGAGAGACGGTCATTTTATCCCTCGAATAAGCTTGTAGCTTTGAAATGCGTTACTTGAGTGGCTACAGTACTGTTGCAAAATATTGTCGAAAGTGACCTTGATATTGTTTGTCTGAATATCAATTCCACATTTTGCTGTTATTTCGACCTCATCTTGTGCAGACGTATTTGGTTCTTCATTGTGATCGATGTTTCCTTAAAGTTGTGCAATTTCTTATTGTTTGAGGCATGGATTGACAATGACTGACACTCGAGCCAAAATGGCAAATTGGAAACGCCAAGTGTGAGTGCCTCATGGATATCCCATCTGCTCATTCCTGAATGAAAAGTGAATCGTGTAATGATTTTGCAAGAGGGATGCTCACCTCCTTTGAAGATGATGAAAATAATTTCCTCTGGTGGATTGGAACTGGAGAAAAGATTGTCACCTTTGTGTGCAAAACTGCTAACTACCAGTCATCCAGTGAATTAAATTAATATGTTCCGTTCTTAAGCTTAGGCAAAGCAGGCCTCAAAGCTGCCAGTAAGTGTGTGTGTGTGTGTGTGTGTGTGTGTGTGTGTGTGTGTGTGTGTGTTTGTGTGTGTGTTTGTGTGTGTGTTTGTGTGTGTGTTGTGTTGTGTTGTGTTTGTGTTTGTGTCTGTGTCTGTGTCTGTGTCTGTGTCTGTGTCTGTGTCTGTGTCTGTGTCTGTGTCTGTGTCTGTGTCTGTGTCTGTGTCTGTGTCTGTGTCTGTGTTATGCAGCAGTACTTGTTCAAGTCAATCGATATATCCAGTGATTGTGTGAATATTGTTGAGCGCTTGCCAAGTGGCTTAAGCACTCAATCAAGAACTCCAACAAAACAGTTGATAAGGAACAGTTAGCTTGGCAAGTGATTAGTGATCGCCAATTGGTCATATAAACACCATGCACCTGGAGATGCCTGGAATGTCAAGCAATGTCTGAAGTTGACAAATGAACACTTTTTTTTCGCAGTCGAAACTACTGCTGAAGTTAATAAAGAAGTTAAAATCTTAAAATTTGTCTAATTTTAAGAGAAACTAGAGGTTATGGCATATGCGGAAATGAAATAAAGCCACGAACACTGGTGTCGCTGAGCGTTTATAAGTATTGCAATGTACCCAGCAATTCGTAGGTATGAGGATCAGGCATTTGATGATATGAGTGAGGAAAGTGAAGAAAAAAAAACTTTATTGTGAAGAAACTATTGTGGCATGTTCCAAGTCAAGGCATTGTTGAGCAGGCCAAAAAAAAAAATGGTGACTTAAGACCTCAGCGGGGTGACTAAGAATGAGCTTTGATAAAGGATAATTAAATAAGGCCATTAATTATCTTCAAAAGGGGTGTTTTAATTAACCCAAACACCCAGTTTTCGTTCATGAACTTCCTTGGAGTTCCCTTAGTATGCATGCAAAGTTTCAGGCTGATAGGTATTATGGTTTTGGAGTTATGGAGGAGACAGACTGACTGACACACTGACATTTCGTAGTATAGACACACACACACACACACACACACACACACACACACACACACACACACACACACACACACACACACACACACACACACACACCAGGAACCTAAGCTGATTCGTACCTGATGGTAATTTCATGTGCTTCCTTTTCTTTTGCGTAAAATAATCCTGAACAACCCTCCTACCTCACGAAATATCTCACTGTCCAACGAGAAATACTTATTTCCACCAAATATTTTGATATTGAAAAGGCACAAAATTTGATAGCTTTCCTTTGTCTGCAGAAAACATTGTTAATTTGTGCAGTACACCATTTTCTTACTGTTCGGGTTGAGGTTTTCTTTGTGGCATGGATAATTATCATTGTTCTCTCATGTGTTGTTGCAATTTTGTTTGTTTGTTTTTGCTTACGTGGTCCAACTTTCCAAAGGATTGGCAACTTTATTTTGACACAGTGATACTTAACACACTGGTATTCTCAAGCATATTCCTTCTGATCTACTTTCACAAACTTTGCACCCTTGACCACCATAATTCCATCTCCCCTTTCCCCCCACCCATATTCAAAAGGCAATGAGCCAGGCAGCTGAGCAAAAGTTAGACGAACAAATCTTCGTAGCAGTCCAGGCTGTCGGCACTGCGGAAACGAGGGCACGTAGGTCAAATATTTGCGGAAACAACAGCTCAGAATTTCCTGTCATTTTCATCTGCAAGAGACGTTGATCTCTGACCCATCACACACTTGCATGTAGACTGTCGTTGCTCGACGCTTCCCATTCACTGACTTTGCTTCTATTAAACCTCAATGTGTCAAAGCCACTTGAGAAGAAAAAAACAAAAATGATGAAAGGATTCTTAAATCGAGGGACGTACATCACCTCGGTTGACTTCTCATCCTGCTCCGTTCTTCAATGATGTTTTCCCATTCTTCACACAGCCAGATCACAGCGGAAATGCACACCTTTATGTACTACCTTCTAACTTTTGCTTTCTGCACTTGCTCTCATCAGAGTGAGGTGGAAAAAGAAAAGAAAAAAAAAAACTCAAAACAAATGGCCCGTCTCATCAACATATTGAAGCCTGGCTTACACTCCCCCCAAGGTCTTGTTTTATTTCATGATTATTTGCAGCTAATTGTTAATTTGTACACCATCTGCTTGCTGTTATGGTTGAGGCTTTCTTTGTGGCACGGATAATATTTCATATTGTGTGCACTTGAATGTATGTTGTGTGTGATTGTGTATGTATGTATATATATATATATATATATATATATATATATATATATATATATATATATATATATATATATATATATATATATATATATTGTTTTTGTCAATGGCCTAATTAATCAGAAAGTTTCAAAGCATGTGAGCCAGTGCAATTTCCCGGCACTTCCTGACATTATGTTATTAAGTGGCTAATTGCTTGCAGATGCATTTCAAACAACTCCCTCACCATTTGGCCTTTCTTTTATTCTTTTTCTTTTTTCTCTAATGTCAAGACCCAGTAGTTGGTCTCCTTGCAAAACTGGTTTAAGAGGCAGATCACGTCCTGTTGTTGTCCTGTTTAACTGCATATTAAAGGATGCTCATATTAAATATGTCCAATGGGCTTTGGTTAAAAAACTGGATTGCTGGAAGGCCTGGGCAGCGATTTGCTAATTACGTTGTCCATCCCCAACAAGCTGATCCCACGCGGTTCCCGTGTTCTTTATTATTATTATTTTTTGAACTGCCAAGAAAGCGGAGTTTTTAAAACAAACAGACAAACGAAGACCTTTACAGGACGAAGAAGAAGAAAAAAAAAATAGAGAAGAGGACAGGGGGAAAAAAAAAACATCTGCAAAGATTTAGAGCTGATTAAGTGGGCTGCTTCGAAAATGGAGCTCCTGAATTTAAATTGCTAACAGATTTCAGCAGCAAACACAGATTTGCTTCTCGGTAGCGCAGGTTTGAACACTTGGAAATGCAGGCCTGCGTGTCAGCTTGCATTGGTGAGCATGGCGGCCCTTTGTTCTATGGCGGCTTTATTATAAGACCTGTTGCCATCGTGTCATCTCCCAAATTGCCTTCAGCTCCTAAAACAGCTTATTTTTCTGCATTCTTTCACCAGCCTGCATCCAATTGCCACCCAAGGCATATAATCCCCCCGCCCCCCCTTGTCATCAGTGCTGCCTAGTGGCCCAGGTACTGATTCAAAGGCAAAGACCAAAGCAGTTGTTTGGAGAAGCTAGGTCAGAAACCACAATGCCTTTTGTGTTAACACATGTTTCCCACTCGGTGTAATATACACCGCTACCGCTTTGCCTCCGATTGCCTCTCCCCAATGGTTCTCATACACGTTTTATTGCCTCAACGCACTCCCCATGAGTTGTCTCAGCACATCTGGATCTTTGACTTATTTTCGTTTGTTTTTTTTTGAATGGTAGTGTGAGTTCCAAACGTCTAAGTAGGTGGCAAATGTGGAAGATCAATTAACAGAGAGAAGACTGGAAGGCTATCCTTGCAGCAGGGGCAAGTTGCATTTTCATGGCTGATCCTGCACACAAGGAAATGCAAAGCTTTAACAAAAAAAAAATAATTCAACCTTTACACATTTCACATGACCATTCAATAATTCCCCAATAAATTTGTTGATCTGTTTGGTATTCCCATCCAAACAATTGTCCGACGCTGATGCTTTGTCCCCAGGTTAAAATTTTCAAACACTGGTTTGGTATGTTAATTGTCCACTGATTACCATGCATTTCATGTTGTCTCAAAGTATGCTTAGCATTCAATATATTTTTCTAAGTATCCTGAATATCAAAGCTCAGGCAAAAATGCCGCAGTTAGAACTATAGTATATAAGAGTAGTACTCTCATACACTATAGTTGGTAACAGGTCTTACCAGTCGTCTCCAGAGAATTACTACAGGAAAGGAATGCTAATTTTGCCTGGAAGAGCACGGCATACCTGATATCCATCCATCCATTGAGACCATACTCTGTGCTGAGCGTTGGTGCTACCGAAGCAGTCTCCTTGACTATTGGGCACAATCCTGGACGGGTCGCCACTCCGACACAGGATACCAGCATGCTGGCACTCATTTTTCCGAGCTCGGAAGGATGACAGGCAGAGTCAACCCCACCTGGTATTAATTCAACAGAAAAGTGGAATTTGAACTCAGGATCCTAGGATCACAAGCCCTCCACCCGAACCATTAAGCCAACACCAGGCATATAGCATACCTGATATACAATGAAGAAAGTACTGAGTAAAGAACAAAAGATCAATTTTAGAAGATTTATTTGTTTATATCACATCACACAGACCCTCAAGAGCCCTTTAACTAATCATTTGTGGCCTTGTTGATCTTAATGGGAATTTTCAGATGAGCAAGTGCATGCGGATAATGGGAGGTGGGGAAACATGACAGATCATGTGAGCAACAAAAACATACAGGGAAAAAGAACTCATCCTTAAAACACAATACCTCTGCTGGCTTGTGACAATGTTAAAATAAGAAATGTGTTGCTTCAATGATAGCATTACCACGATGGGGGTAGAAAAGATCAAGGGTGTGGATGGGGGATGTCCTGAGATGGTGGTGAAAAGATGTCTTCAAACTCTGGAAGGACGAATGAGATTGAAGAGACTGAGGAAGTTGGTTCCACGTTCGAGATTAAAAAAAAAAGAGTGGCAAATGAGTGGAGATGAGCAGTGGGTCAGGATTTTGGGGAGTTTCATCGGAAGGGGGTTACTGGCAGATCATGTGCAACCTGCAGAAACTAGGGGGGTGGGGGGAAGAGGACAAAACATGGAAAGAGCAGAGGATGTGCAAGACCAGAAAGGTGGCGGGAGAAGACAGAGAGAACTCCTTCTTTTTTCTTCATCTTCTTTACCCAATAACCCAATCCTATCGCAACCAAACCTCCTTTCCCTCAGACAACCCTATTTTTACCCCCTATTTTCTCTCCATACCATATGGTTCGCTTCAGAATCCTAATCAAATGAAGTGCACAATGGAAATTTTCCAATAAAAATATACATCACCCTACCTGTTCCTAAAACATTACACTGCAGTTTGCCATATTTTACATCCACATTAGAAGAACGGCATGCTTGCAAGATGCAGCACCTCCTGTCGGCACTGCATTATAACAGCAATTATTTTTAATCAAGTCTGATCTATATGATTGAACATGGTTAGCTCATTTGTGAGTATGCTGCCTTATGAACAACGTCATGCCCACTCAAATCTGCCTCTCAGTCTGGTTGTGCTGGCTTATCTATTTCCATGTCTAACAGGACAGCAGCGAGTGCCTCGTGCAGTGCTCACTGGCCATGAGACCGAGGTCACTTGTGCGGCTGTGTGCGCCGACCTTGGGCTGGTGCTGAGTGGGGAGGCCGGTACGTGCTCCTTTGCAGTGTTTCTAACTCATCTAGTTTTGATTAAATGTTTATCTTGTCTTTAAAAGAAATTGCTCATTCATAAAACTGCAAAAAGCTGCATTTACAAAAAAAATAAACTGTGAAAGTTTCACAACAACACCGATGATGCACGGCATTTATCATTTGAAACGACTGGAACATCTTGTTTTTGAATGACAGCTGTTTAAATTTTCCTTAGTAACCAACAATCTCGAGGAGATTGCAGTGCAGAAATCGCAAGTCAGATACTTTAAGTCACATAAAGGAAAACCATAACTTCTCGCTGATCTTCTTGGACATAGAGGATCTGTTTGCGTGTTTCTTTTTGTGAACATGATTGTGGGTTGGCCTGTTCCTATTCTCATCTGAACCCCTGGCTCACGATACAAGGAACCCTGGTTCATATCTCAAACACAGTACCGAGCATGTTTGTCCAACAAATGTCTACTAAACATCTTTGTAATCGTGAATTGTCCTGTAAAAAATATAAATAGTTCTCTTATTTTTTAGTCACGTAGAAGTACACCAATGTCGACGAATGTCTTTGTCCTGTTTGTGAGGTATGTGCAAGGTCCTCCATGTGCCTAGGATATATGGTTATATATATATATATATATATATATATATATATATATATATATATATATATATATATATATATATATATATACATACGAGTTCCTTCCCTTCGTTAAGAAGTTCTCCTTGTAATCTCAGGCATCATTAAAGAAAGTGATTTTTGTGACATTACAGAGGGCACTTGCCTCGTGCATACGATTGCTGGTGAGCTTCTTCGCACCCTGAAAACCCCCGAGGTTCATCTCCCACCGCAGCTCATGTCACTGACTGTCAACGGGCCCATCGTCGTATGCTATGGCCAATGCCTCATCTGCTGCTACAGTATCAATGGAGAACTGCTTTGTCAAACCAACACTGAGCATTCGACAAAAGTGAGAATCGACCGTTGTAAAGGAATGATCATTTTATTCTGCATATCATTTGAATCTGACCTGTGTGATGGCTTTTGTTTTGTGCTAAATAAAACCTAATATTCACTTTCTGGTTATTATTCTGAAAAATGGAAACAAATGGACATTTGGCAAATAATTTTTCTTTTTATTGTTTTTTTCTGTCGTTTTGTGTGTCATAATTCATTGGAATACCTTCCTGATATCCTCAGCTGCTTTTCCCTCATCCTTGTGAACTAAATCCCAATATTTAAGCTTATTCATGTGGAAATCACCTAAAGTCCCCCATTGCTTTTGTTCGTATTATTTTCCTCTATATTTTACCCCTCATTCCAATCCCATCTGGCTGTTGCCCTTCTTTTTTTTTTTCCAGTCACATATTTTACAACAGATTTATTGCATTTGAATACCTAGCCCTTTCTCATATCCCCAACTTTTCTCACCCCTGCTGTGTGCAGACATTGGCAGTGAACCATGACGGTGAGTACTTGCTCACAGGGAGTGATGGTGGTGAGGTTGCCGTGTGGCGAACCTGGCACCTCACTCTTCTGCACACATTTCCGATGTGTGATTCGTCGGTGCGGGCACTCGCACTCACCCAGGATCAGAAGTGAGTTGGTGGGAAATTTACCTTCCTTCTGTATTCCTTGCTGATTAAAACATAATGAGGGAAGGACGCTCTTATTCAATTAAACTGAAGTCGTATCTATAAATTTTAAACGTTCTAAACCACCCCAATTACACTACTCATTCTGAAAGAAAAAAACAAAAAAACCTTGATCTTCATTCGTTCACATCCTTCCCGGTCTCTCTGTCTAGGGTCATTATCGCTGGGATGGCGACCGGAAGTATCGTCCTCTTCAACATAAACTTCAATCGCTGGCATCATGATTTTCAAGAGGCCTACTGAGTTGCAACGGCTATGCCCAGTTGGCAGCTACTGACCATGTTATGGGACCAAATGCGCCCATGGTATGGCACAACAAACCTTGTGCATATAGCGGTCAATCTTTGCACAATGTAAACGTTTTATAGGAGTGGAAAACAATTTATTGGTTGTGAAATGAAGGTCCTTAAGGTGTACTACTTTCTTTTCTGCCAGCGAAATGTGGTTGTTTTTGGGGGGGTTTTTTTTTTTTTAACAAAATCACCTTTTTGTCGTATGATTTGTCATGCAAGGTCCCATTATTGCAATTGTTTGTGCGTATTGTAAGCATGTTTAAAGGTTTATTGAAAAGTATATTTCTGAAAGGGAATTATTTCTAAATCATCATTACAATGAATATCTATATATTGTATAAATATACAAAATGGTGATAAAACTATGCAAGAATTAAAAGGAGTGACAATCACTTTCTCGGTTATGGGGAACCAAAACGTTAAAATGTTGCTTTTTGTTTCAGTGAAAATTGATGTTTTATAAAGTATATTTCAACAGTAAGAGAAAAATGTGTAAATGTGCATACCAACATTTTGAGTTCACAACTCTTCCGCTGCCTTAAATTACAAACATTACAAACATACACCCGGTGACATTCACGTGAGCCGTGCACCTGCATCTTTGCCCTCGTCATGTGACTTTGGCAGACTGTGCATTTACAGGAAACCTTTGTGCAACAGACTCGTTGCCTGATTGTCATCATTAAGTTATTTCATTGAACAGCTTGTCGGACATTATGCCAGAAGTACAGATTTTACTTGTTTACAAGGACAGTGTCTGAAGCACTGCTGTATGAAAAGGCAGGATTACACAAACGGAACGTATGTTAGTAAATGTTCTTCCAGGAGTTCTTCTCTCGCAGCAATTTTTTTCTTTCCGAAGTGATTTAGCAGATAATTGACAATTGCTGTTCTACTTTTATTCCCGGTGAAAATCCACATGCTTTTCAATAGTGAGCGCATCTATGATGGTGCAAGGTATCCGCCCCACTGTCATAGTAAATACGAGACTTCTTTGTTATTGCCTCCGAGTGGGTGATCTGGGGAACACTGTTCGCAGTTTCAAATCGTTGGAGCATTTTGCATTTTCTTTTGCTTGTTTGACCCACACATCATCTCTCTCTCTCTCTCTCTCTCTCTCTCTCTTTCTCTCTTTCTCTCTCTCTCTCTATCTCTCTCTCTCTCTCTCTCTCTCTCTTTCTCTGTCTCTCTCTCTCTCTCTCTCTCTCTGTCTCTGTCTCTCTCTCTGTCTCTGTCTCTGTCTCTGTCTCTGTCTCTTACAAACAAAAACTCTTCAGTGCCTGAGTTAGTCCGTCTATTTTATTGTGCAACGTTAGGATACACAAATGCCTTAAGTGACATTATATGAAAAGTATGTTTGTACAAATAACACTCTCTACACAAGTTGAGAGATTAATTTGACAGGGTAATTAATGGGTTTAGACAACATGAATGTTTAGTAAATTATCAGATGTATAATTATGTCCTCATTTCTTCTGATGCTTTCATGATTTACATGCATGCTGCAAACAATGGAATTTCTTTACTGTAACATGTTTTGTGCTTTTTTTGGTAAATAAATGTTGCATAATACTATATGTGCAAACATCGAGCAAATTGCAACTCGTCAAAGTCAAATCAGGTTATATTCCTTTCGGTGGGAATATTTGATGTGGGATCCCAGGCTCAAATCCCAAAATAATACCGTATTGATTTGTGTATCGTTTAATGTCTTTGCGATCAACATCTCAATGTCTTGTCCATGATGAAAAAAGAAAGTATTGAGGACTGCATAGCAGAGTTGTCATTGAACTCTGAAAAAGACGGAATGTTTCAATGATAATAAATATTCCTGAGCATACCATATCATGTCGTCAAAACTTCGGTGCATAGCAACAACCTCTATAGCAGTTGTTCTTGGAAAGTGAGATTGAGTGCTGTTTAGTTTTCAAACATTGCCATCACGTGGGTACTTGCAGCATGACGATGTAAGTGCTCATCCGTTGCCACGTAATATCATTGGGCAAGAATACTCGAACCAATATCCCAATACAACTCATGCCCCAAAGCACTCTGGTTTCCCAAGCTCAACAGTGATATTAAGAACAAATAACAATTTTAATTATAATGCTCTAATGCTTTTAAATAGCAAAAAATCTCAACAGCTGATATTTATCATTTTGTAATTTTACAGTCGATATCCTGCCCTTTTATGAATGATTAATTACACCACTCACTCGTTCCTCATATGTTTTTTTTCCTGCCTGTAGAACCAATTTCCACATTCTCTTTAATCTCACTCTTCCCGACAGGTCTTCAAGACAGTTATTCACCACCATCTCAGATCGTCCCCCATCCAAAACCATGATCTTTCCTACCCCCCCCTGTAAATTCTGTACCCCCAAACCCCAATCCCACCTCCTTCCAATGTTCTAGTTTTTCTTTCCTGAGAATTTACTTCCTTATCCAACTTGTCCACCCCATGAATCTTGCCCAATCCCCCATTCCTCCCCACTTCCCTTTTTTGTCCAAGTCTGCCTCTCTTTTATCCTTCAGCTCTGCTCTTGTGTTTCCCCCCTCTTTCTCCTGTTCCTTTTGTTCTGGTGCATCCTGGCCTGTTCAGTATTCGAGCTCTTCCACTTTCCACAAGTCAAGACCTTGTATACCAAAAAACCCTGTACTCTCAATGCTGTGGTATTACAAGGAACTTCGATGTAGGCCATTAGGCCCATCAAGCCAGTGCAATCCTGCCAGAAACTACCCCATTATCCCCACTACTTATAGATACCTATGTCACTCAATGAGGTGTGTGTGCTTTGTAGAGGTCAAGTGTCCATTGAAGCCTATACAAAACACACCCCATTCAACCTCAGGCCTTGCAGTTTCCACTTTTTGTCTTTTTTGTTGTGTTGTATCCTCATTGTTGTCTTCTTGCATATCTGTATGGTTATGATCTTGTGCATTCTGCCTCAGTTGTGTGTTGGCCTCAAACATTAACCCCTTACCCTCATACCTTTTTATCATTCTTTCTTCCCATCCTCTCTTACCATCCCAATCTCCACTCATATGAACTGACTCTTTCCTCATTTATACTTTCAAAAAAACCCCAAAAATCCATCTTACCCCATTTTATATCAATCCTGTTGGCCGTATTTTTGAAACCTTTTGCAACCTCATTCAACACTTTCCCATTCTCAATCCTTCCTCACCCTTCAATGCTCATTCCCATCCCCTCCCTTGCTGACTTTTTCTTCTCAAAAAAGCTAAACAAATTTATTTTTGTATTATCACTCATTTCGCTCATTCCTCACGACATTCAGTTTCAAAACTCATTTCAACGATATACAAGGAAGTTTGGCGTAGGAGGAGGCCATTCAACCCATCATGTCTTCGCCGCACCAACCCGAGAAACAATCACCCATCTACACACAAGCTCCCTACAAGTCCTGCCAATATCCCTGTGGCCCTCTATCTCCAATGCATCCAGGTACCCATATAATTTCAATTGAAACCTATCTACTCTTTTTGTTACCACTGCCTTTCTGGGGAGACCATTATATGTACTGTACATACATACACTTGCTCCAATATATATATATATATATATATATATATATATATATATATATATATATATATATATATATATATATATATATATATATATATATATATATATATATATATATATATATATATATATATATATATATATATATATATATATATATATATATATATATATATATATTGTGACGTCCACGGGACTTGAACAGTCCCGCCAACGTAGAATGAGCCGAAACGATGGAGGCGGTTTATTTGTTTATAACCCAAACATGGCGGTTCTAATCGCTCTACCGCAAACGGGACGAGGAAGGTGGCACGAGTCACTTTTCACTGAGTTGATGATGTTTATTTGTTTTTATTATTACCAGAAATAACAAGACTCGGCAAGAAGAGGGATCCGGGGCGATTCGACGGGATGGTGTGGGATCGGGCGTAGGGAAAAACACAGACAATTCCAATGAATATACAGTTCTCAGTCCCTCTAAGGCGCCAAGCACACACACACACAAAATGTAGCTATTTCTAGTAGGCAGGCTGGACCGTGGTGTGGACGCAACTGTCCCTGGATCGGCGTCGGACGAGCTGGCCTTGCTCTCGTCAGGGGGGGCAGGAGAAACCGTGGTGCTGTCGACCTCCTGGTCTTGGCCCAAGTCCGCTCACAGCCGCCAGGGAACCAGTTCTGGCACCAAGTTGCGAGCAGGAGAGGGAGGCAGGTCCGCCCGCCGTTCGACCCCGTACTCCGAGTCAGCAGAACCCCAGAGCCAACCAAGGTGAGGCACGAGGCTCGGCAAGGCTCCAGGACACGATGAAGAACACGATCGATTCAGCACAACAAGGACGCTCTCTGCCGCCACAGGGAACCACACCAAAAAAACACGATCTTTTGGTTGTAATCTTCTTCCTCTTCCTTTTCGACCCCGAACAGAACCTTTTTATCCTTCTTCCTCGTCACTCCCAATCGAGCCGTTTATTGGCCCACCGCCATCGCCTTCCGCCAATCGTGATCACGGGGCGGAGCCATCCGCTGCACTGTCCTGTGACGTCACGGCCAGTCTTCAGAGAATACCAAAAGGGGTTTACGCAGACACTTACCCTATCCCGTGTCCCTATCTAATTACGTGACATTTATCATTTCCCCCTTGAAGAAATGAACATTTACTAGACAACTTATCACCACTGAATTGCTACTTATTACATCGAGATCCTGGTAAACTCGAACAGCATGGCATACCTAATTAAACATCCTAATTACCCTTTGAATGCATACCCCCCCCCCTCAAACGTAACAATATATATATATATATATATATATATATATATATTTTATAATATATGGGAAAATTTTAATCAAACAAAGTGGCAACGCAGAACTCAGATAACTCAGAAAAAGTGGCAAAGCAGAACTCATTATTTTACGTGGTAATTAAAAAAAAAAGTAACATTTGCAAAATTTCAACTGAATTCATTGCATTTTAGGGGTCACTCAAAGCCACCAAAGTTTTATACGATGTCAACATTATACTCCATAATGAAAATACACAACACTGTTTGCCCAAAACCTTTTCATCATTTACTGATATGTGCAGAATCAGTACAGTGCACAAAAACACATTACTTCTGCAGAGCAGCTTTTGAGACCTTTGGGAATGCCTTTCTCTGTGCCTCAACTACCTGAAGGAGGGACTAGACCTGCTCCTCATCCTTTGTCCTGGCTTTTGTAGTGAAGGACTGAATAAGCGGCACCCCTCGTTCCACATTATCATTGATAACATTGAGTGATAAAACCTGCTGTAGTGCCTTGCAGAATGATTCATTCTGCTCCCAGTCAGCAGGGTCTACATCCAGGAATGAGGAAGAAATGCATTCTCGATCTTCTCTTTCAGGCCTTTTTGCCTCAGCTTCTGATTGTTTCTGTGTCCTGGATGCCATTTGGGAAGCTTTTTTGTCCAAGGCTCCCATCTTCCCCTTACAGCCTGTCTCTTTGGGCAATCAAGAACTCTTTATCTTCTGGATTCTTGATGAGTGAAAGTACATCCCTGTGAGTTATGTCAAATAGGTCATCCAGACTCGCTTTGAATTGAGCTTGGTTTCGCAAATTGGTCTCACTCATCCTTGAGATGTTCTTTCGAAAACCTGGGTATTCTTTATGCAGGAGACGGAGGTGTTTGCAGACATCTGGTTTGTAATTCGTCGGGAAATTGTCATTGTGCCAGATTTCCATCACTGCCCTGGATGTGATGATGCTTTCAGTCAGGGTGATTTTTTCTTCACAGTGAAGATGGAACAGGAGCTTCAAAATCTCTCCCCTCGATGGAAGCTTCTGGCTTGGAAGGGAGGGACTGGCTGATCCAACGAATCAAATCTCCTTTTTTGAATGAGTTCCAGTGGCCATTTGTGCAAACTCAGAATCTAAAAACCTGAAAACAAACAGAAAAACAATTACAAACAGTTCAAATTCAACATTTGAAATAAGTTGAAATAAACAAGAAAGCTAAGTACAACCCCCTTATATGTACGACATCTATACATACAAGGCAAAAGTTACAACATGCTTGAGCAACCTCGAGATATTATTCAATTCTCACAAAAACTTGCATGAGTTACATTTTCATTAAAAGTCACAAAATGGTGGGTTCTGCAAATTTGAATTCCGAAGTACATTTTAAAAAAATACCCCAATATACACACACACACACACACACACACACACACACACACACAAATCATATCTATAATAATTTCACAGAACAAAAAATTACCCCCGGTTGGGGGTGACAGTCATCTCTGAAGCTCTGTAGATGTGGATCTCTGATCGGCTTCAAATGGCTTCGATGTCGTCTTGCCTTTTGGTTCAACGTAGAGACAAAAGCCCGGGAGTAAAAAGGATAGAAAACCTCAGAAATCAAACTACATTTCTGAATTATCCGGAGATAGATTTTGAAAATAGTTGATTTGGAACATTTATGATCAATGTGTCTTCAAAAGGATAGAAACCGGACCTCAGAAATCAAACCGCATTTCTGAGTCATAAATGGCGGATGATATTTTGACAATGGATGATTTCACAAGTTTACAGCATCGGTGACCTTCAATCAGGTCTAAAGTCATACCGTTGTGCATCACTCATTGACCCCTACCTACATACCAAGTTTCACATCGACGATTTTTCCAACTTTGAAGACACGTGACTCGATAACCAGGACGAATTTCAAAAACCGGCCTGACCAAATTTAGATATTGTTCCATGTTATCAGAATCCGAAGGAATTTCGAAGATCTGGATCATAAACGGCGGAGCAGATAGATTTTGAAAATGGATGATTTCGCAACTTTGGAGTGACGTTGACGTTGACCTTGACCTTCAATCGGGTCAAAGGTCATACCGTCGTGCATCCCTCATCGACATCTACCCACATACCAAATATCAAGAAAATCGGAAGAAAAACCTGGGGACGGACATACGGACGTCGAGACTGGTTTTATTAGGTTAACTCCAGCAAGATGACCTAAAAAGGGCAAACAAATAAATGTAAGGCTTTTTACCCCTCAGCCCGAATTGGGCTGAAAAAGGGGTATTGTCGTCACAGGCTTGTCCGTCCGGGCGTCTGTCAACTTTTGGTTTCCATCAATTTCGAGGAGAACACCTTGTCCGATTAAATCCATTTTTGCAGGTTATGTTGGGGTTGAGTAGAGGAAGGTTCCTTTTGAAAATGGGCGCGCTGCGATTTTCAATGTGGCCTCCATGGCAGCCATCTTGAAATTGGTTTCTGTCGATTTTGAGAACGCATTGTCTGATTAAATCCATTTTTGCAGGGTATGTTGGGGTTGAGTAGAGGAAGGTTCCTTTCGAAAATGGGCGTGCTGCGATTTTCAGTGTGGCCGCCACGGCAGTCGTCTTGAAATTGGTTTTCGTCAATTTCGAGAACGGCTTGGCTTGTCCGATTAAATGCATTTTTGCAGTGTGTGTGATGGAGTTGAGTAGAGGGAGGTTCCTTTCGAAAATGGGCGCACTGCGATTTTCACTAGCCGCCACGGTAGCCATCTTGAAGTCTGATTGATTTTCGATATGACGTCCAACGTCCTCAAACTGACTGCATCATCGTGATATCACTGCTTCCTTTTACAAACCATTTACTGCAGGAAGATGGTGCCATACATTCATTCATTCAGAATCACCTCTGTCTGGAAGAGATGGAGTGGGCTACCACTTCTTGCCTGGTACCACAAAGCCATGATATGAATTTCATCGAACATGTCTGAGAACATGGATAGAGAGCTAGAGAAAGGCTGACCTCTGCCAAGCAATATGCAAGATGTACAAAAAAATCTACTCCATGTTTAGCAGAATCTGGATCAGGCTTTCATATAAAATATCAATAATTTGACACCTTAATGGGTTCAAGCACCGTATGATGCCAAAGGAAATGCTCCCAGATACTAACATATGAAGTCCATTTGATTGTGTTCATTTTGCAGATTGTTAAAAAAATTTAATTTGTTTACAACTTCCAAAAACCTGGCTGATTGCACACCTCAACTCTTATTTTTCGCCTCTGTCATGTATGGAACCATCTTCCATTGGCAGTTGTGTCTCACTCTTCCCTCCAAGGCTCTGTGCAAACAGTGCACCACCACCTTGTGACCCATGATCTTGAATACCCCATTAACTCTTCCTTACCAAACCCTCTTACTTTTGCTCTTTTTATTTTTACTTGTTTTTTCATCCCTCAGCCCGAATTGGGCTAAGGGGTATTGCCGTCACAGGCGTTGTCCGGGCGTCTGTCAACTTTTGGTGTCCGTCAATTTCGAGGAGAACGCCTTGTCCGATAAAATCCATTTTGCAGTGTGTGGGGCTGGGTAGAGGAAGGTTCCTTTCGATAATGAGCGCAATTTGATTCTCGGCTAGGCCGCCAGGTGGCCAAAACTGAAAACCTAGAAAATGGCTATTTCTCCTGAATGAATGGCTGGATCATCGCCAAATTTTTATCACAGGTATATCTGATGAGGATACATGATGTATAACCCCGGTTTTTGATTTGACCTACTTTTCAAGGTCACAGAGGTCAAAGTTCATACTTCAGTGTTCGGGCGTCCATCAACTTTCGGTTTCCGTCAATTTCGAGGAGAACCCCTTGTCCGATTAAATCCATTTTTGCAGGGTATGTTGGGGTTGAGTAGAGGAAGGTACCTTTCGAAAATGAACGCGCTGCGATTTTCAATGTGGCCTCCATGGCAGCCATCTTGAAATTGGTTTCCATCGATTCCGAGGAGAACGCCTTGTCCGATGAAATCCATTTTTGCAGGGTGTGTTGGGGTTGAGTAGAGGAAGGTCCCTTTCGGAAATGGGCGCGCTGCGGTTTTCAGTGTGGCCACCATGGCAGTCGTCTTGAAATTGGTTTTCGTCAATTTTGAGAACGGCTTGGCTTGTCCGATTAAATACATTTTTGCAGTGTGTGTGATGGAGTTGAGTAGAGGAAGGTTCCTTTCGAAAATGGGCGCGCTGTGATTTTCACTAGCCACCACGCTAGCCATCTTTAAGTCTGATTGATTTTCGATATGACGTCCAACGTGCTCTAACTGACTGCATCATCGTGATATCACTGCTTCCTTTTACAATGCATGGGCTGAGGGGTTACGCCCACTTTGCGGAGCTTTTTTTTTTTTTTTTTACACACAATGTCGAAGCTCGTATAGGAGCTAACACACAGAATGTATAACGAGAGCAGGAGACAAGAGGGGAGGGAGAGGGAAGCACAAAACAGTGTGGAGGAAGAGAAGAGATGGTGGTAAATAGCTGTTTTGAAAACCTGACCCAAAGACTCAGCCTCATTGTGGTAGATACCAATGATCCTAAATGCCTTGGTTTTCCACAGCATGGAACCGAGAAAGTGAGAGGTGGGAGCACCAGCCCATAGGGGAGAGCAGTACTCCACCAGGCTGAGGATGAAAGCTTTGTATGTGGTCAGGAGCTCAGGTGTGCCAATAAAGGACTGTGCGCAATGAAGGATGCCCAGTCGGTGACTGGCTTTGGATGCCAGGAACTCTTCCATGAGCTCTTATTGAAGAAAAAAAATGAAGGGTGTTCATTATATTTTAGTGGGACATAAAAGATGTTGAGCTGCCACACAATTACCCAGGCAAAAATGGTATCGTGAGAACTGTCATTATTACCCATGCAGCCTGTGGCTATGCCTGGTGTTGGCTCAATGATTAGGGTGGTGAGCTTGGGATCTGATGATCATGAGTTCAAACCCCACCTGGTATTAATTAATTTGATATTAATTAATTTGAATTAATACCAGGTGGGGTTGACTCTGCCTGTCATCCTTCTGAGGTTGGCAAAATAAGTGCCAGTATGCTGGTGTACTGTGTTGGAGTGGCGACCTGTCCAGGATTGTACGCCCTCTGAATTGACAGAAACGTGCGGCGGACGCAGAGTTTCTGAGGTGGCCTCAGGGTGGCCCTACGCCGTATGGCTATATTTTACAGGCCGTAAGGTCGCCGTGGAATTATAACACAGAGTTAACTTTTTTCATTTCTGCGTTCGCCGGAGCAATTTGACAAGCCGAAGGAAAAAAAAAAAAACTAGTAAAAAAAACAAAAAACATTTAACCCATTCGTTACCGTCCGTCTGGCCGCACGTTCGCCTTAGGGCCCCCTGCGGGCACCTTGCGTCTGCCTTAATTCTATGGCCGCCGTAGTAACGCCCTAAGGTCACCGTGCGGCATCAAATCAAAGACCGTACGGCAACCCCACGTTTTCGGTCTCCACAATTTATAAATACGCCGTGCAGCTACCCGAAAAATAAAAACATATGTGACTGCTACATTGTGTGACCGTGGAAATACTGCGGCCGCCGTATAATTGCTAATGGCCGTAGATTTTGGAGACCCCACAGCCGCCGTGGCAAATGTGACTTGGGCCTAAATACTCCATGCGGCTCCCCGAAAAATAAAAACATATGTGACTGCTACATTGTGTGACCGTGGAAATACTGCGGCAACCGTATAATTGCTAGTGGCCGTATATTTTGGAGACCCCACGGCCGCCATGGCAAATGTGACCTATGCCTTAAGCAGCACCAATGCTCTGCACAGAGTATGGTCCCAATCTCCTCCTGTGGCTGCTCTTTGCATCATTGCTGGGTGCACAGCTGTGCCACTGATGCACTACCCACTGTTTCCAGTAAGCTGGTACTCATTTTGCCAACTACGGAAGGCTGACAGGCTGTCAACCTACTTGGTGCTATTTAAAGGCACGACAGGAGCTCAAACTCAAGACTCTAAGATTATAAGCCAGCCCCCTTAATTGTTCAGCCAACACCAAGCTTAGAACTGAAGTTGTACTCTCATACACTTCCTGGCAGTTCAAGTTAACTTTTGAATCACGATGTGGTAAGGATTGCCTGTACCTGAAGTGATCACAGTTCTAACTCGAACAGCCAATCAGTCGAGTGCATACCTCCGCCATGCAATGATTGATCAAGTTGAACATATGGGCCCAATACATTTTTGAGATATTGTGATATATATCGGTTTCGCCCTATCTCTTATATGGTGAAGAATCACTTCAAATAATTCTCATATCCGGATCTTCACCAAAACTGAATCAATTCTTCCTTGTCTCACACCCAACATGGACACTAACTTTCGTCCGAATCAATATAAATGTATGTGTATGTATGTATGTACGTATGTATGTATGTATGTATGTATGTACGTATGTACAGTTGGGAGAACAAGTATTTGATACACTGCTGATTTTGCAGGTTTTCCCACTGACAAAGCACGTAGAGGTCTGTAATTTTTATCATAGGTACACTTCAACAGTGAAAGATGGAATCAAAAACAAAAATCCTGAAAATCACATTTTATGATTTTAAAATAATTAATTTGCATTTTATTGCATGAAATAAGTATTTGATCACCTACCAACCAGTAAGAATTCCGGCTCTCACAGACCTGTTAGTTTTGTCTTTAAGAAGCCCTCCCATTCTCCACTCATTACCTGAATTAACTGCACCTATTTGAACTCATTATCTGTATAAAAGACAGCTGTCCACACTCAATCAATCCGACTCCAACCTCTCCACAATGGGCAAGACCAGAAAGCTGTCTCAGGACATCAGGAACAAAATTGTAGACTTGCACAAGGCTGGGATGGGCTACAGGACAATAGGCAAGCAGCTTGGTGAGAAGGCAACAACTGTTGGTGCAATTATTAGAAAATGGAAGAAGTTCACGATAACAGTCAATCTCCCTCGGTCTGGGGCTCCATGCAAGATCTCACCTCGTGGACCCTCAATGATCATGAGAAAGGTGAGGGATCAGCTCAGAACTACACGGCAGGACCTGGTCAATGACCTGAAGAGAGCTGGGACCACAGTATCAAAGAAAACCATAAGTAACACACTACGCCGTCATGGATTAAAATCCTGCAGCGCACGCAAGGTCCCTCTGCTCAAGCCAGCGCATGTCCAGACCTGTCTGAAGTTTGCCAATGACCATCTGGATTATCCAGAGGAGGAATGGGAGAAGGTCATGTGGTCTGATGAGACCAAAATAGAGCTTTTTGGTTTAAACTCCACTTGCCGTGTTTGGAGGAAGAAGAAGGATGAGTGCAACCCCAAGAACACCATCCCAACCTTGAAGCATGGAGGTGGAAACATCATTCTTTGGGGAAGCTTTTCTGCAAAGGGGACAGGACGACTGCACCGTATTGAGGGGAGGGTGTATGGGGCCATGTATCGCGAGATCTTGGCCAACAACCTCCTTCCCTCAACAAGAGCATTAAAGATGGGGCGTGGCTGGGTCTTCCAGCATGACAACGACCCGAAACACACAGCCAGGGCAACTAAGGACTGGCTCCGCAAGAAGCATCACAAGGTACTGGAGTGGCCAAGCCAGTCTCCAGACCTGCACCCAATAGAAAATCTTTGGAGGAAGCTGAAAGTCTGTTGCCCAGCGACAGCCCCGAAACCTGAAGGATCTGGAGAAGATCTGGATGGAGGAGTGGGCCAAAATCCCTGCTGCAGTCTGTGCAAACCTGGTTAAGAACTACAGGAAATGTCTGATCTCTGTAATTGTAAACAAAGGTTTCTGTACCAAATATTAAGTTCTGTTTTTCTGATGTATCAAATACTTATTTCATGCAATAAAATGCAAATTAATTATTTAAAAATCATACAATGTGATTTTCAGGATTTTTGTTTTAGATTCCATCTTTCACAGTTGAAGTGTACCTATGATAAAAATTACAGACCTCTACGTGCTTTGTAAGTGGGAAAACCTGCAAAATCGGCAGTGTATCAAATACTTGTTCTCCCCACTGTACATATACACATACATATATACATATACACATACATATATATATATATATATATATATATATATATATATATATATATATATACATATACACATACATATATATATATATACATATACACATACATATATATATATATACATATATATATATATATATATATATATATATATATATATATATATATATATATATATATATATATATATATATATACATATTGTGACGTCCACGGGACTTAAACAGTCCCGCCAATGTGGAATGAGCCGAAACGATGGAGGCAGTTTATTTTTTATAACCCAAAGATGGCGGTTTTAATCACTCTATCGCAAACGGGACGAGGAAGGTGGCACGAGTCGCTTTTCACTGAGTTAATAATGTTTATTTCTCTTACCAGAAATAATAAGACTCGGCAAGAGGAGGGATCCGGGGCGATTCGACGGGAAGGTGGTGTGGGTTCGGGCGTGGGGAAAACACAAACAATTCCAATGGATATACAAATCTCAAACCCTCTAAGGCGCCAGGTACACACACACACACACACACACACACACACACACACACACACACACACACACACACACACACACACACACACACACACAACGTAGCTGGTCCTGGTGGTCAGGCTGGCCCGTGGTGTAGACGCAACAGTCCCTGGATTGGCGTCGGACGAGCTGGCGTTGCGCTCGTAAGGGGCAGGAGACACCGTGGAGCTGTCGTCCTCCTGGTGTCGGCCCAAGTCCGCTCACAGCCACCAGGGAGACAGTTCTGGCGCCAAGTTGCGAGCAGGAGAGGGAGGCAGGTCCGCTCGCCGTTCGACCCCATACTCCCAGCCAGCAGATCCCCAGAGCCAACCGAGGTGAGGCACGAGGCACAGCAAGGCCACGAGACACGATGAATCCAGGAACGAACCAGCGCAACAATCGAGCACGCTCCGAGCCCAACAGCCTCCACCAAAACGGTTTTTCTTTATCGATCTTCTTCTTCCACTCCTTTTCCCCGAACAGAACCTTTTTATCCTCGAGTCCTCGTCACTTCCAATCGAGCCGTTTTATTGGCCCTCCGCCGTCGCCTTCCGCCAATCGTGATCACGGGGCGGAGCCATCCGCAGCACTGTCCTGTGACGTCACGGCAAGCCTCCAGGGAATACCAAAAGGGTTTACGCAGACACACTTACCCTAACCCGTCTCCCTATCTAATTACGTGACAATTATCATTTCCCCCTTGAAGAAATGGACATTTACTAGACAACTTATCACCACTGAATTGCTACTTATAACATCGAGATCCTGGAACACTCGAACAGCATGGCATACCTAATTAAACATCCTAATTACCCTTTGAATGCATACCCCCCCTCAGACGTAACAATATATATATATATATATATATATATATATATATATATATATATATATATATATATATATATATATATTATACACACGATTTTGATGAAACTTGACCACAACATTCATCACCAGTAATGGACCAAAGTGTATCGACCACAACAAAATCTGCACTCATTAATGGGGTCTACGGGGGGGAAGGGGGCGGTTTGACCCCCCCCCCCCCCCAAAATCAGTATTTGCTCTCTTCTCTGAAACTGCACACACGATTTTGATGAAACTTGACCACAACATTTCTCACCCATGATGTACCAAAGTGTATCACCTCATCAAAATGCGTGCTCAGTAAGGGGGTCCATGGGAGGGGGAGGGGGGGTTGACGCCTCCCCCCAAAAAATAGATATTTGCTCTCTTCTCCGAAACTACACGCACAATTTTGATGAAACTTGACCACTTCAATCCACCTCAATCTTCCTTTTATCCTGCCAAACTAATTTCTTCAGTACTTTCCTCTTTCCCTTATAACTCATCAAATACATTTCCAGAATATGCTTGTGACATTGTCAAATTATAGATTAAACAACGAAAGGTTTTATTTTACCCTGGGTGATCGTCCAATGTTCCTTTTTAGCTCGCCTGTTCGAAGAACAGAGAGCTATAGCGATACCCCCGGCGTGAGCGTCAGCGTGAGCGTGAAAATGTTAAAGTTTTTGGTACAAGTTATTTCCTTTCCAATGTTTTTATCTACCACACTATTTTTTACTGATTACAATATACAAATACAAATATTGCTTTAAAATTATTTGGATCAGACTTCACTGCAATGCTTTATAAAAAATATCATTAGACTCGTCTTTTAAAAACGATAAATGCATAAACAGGCGAGCATTGGGTGGCTTTGACACCAACTCTCTGGTTAGCTCACCTGTTCGAAGAACAGAGAGCTCTTGCGATACCCCCGGCGTGAGCGTCAGCGTGAGAGTGAAAATGTTAAAGTTTTTGGTGCAAGTTATTTAGAAGCTTGCCATTCATTTAATATGTGTACGAGGATGCTGATATTTGGCATGGAGGTTCCTTTGGGGTATATTATTGATGTAGTGAAGTTTAATTTAAAAAATAATTTCAAATGTTTTAAATTTTTGACCTGTTTTGAACTTAACTTTTTTTGTCGCACATCAATGTTAAAGTTTTGGTGCAAGTTATTTAGAAGCTTGCCATTCATTTAATATGTGTACTAAGATGCTGATATTTGGCATGGAGGTTCCTTTGGGGTATACTATTGGTGTAGTGAAGTTGAAATTTAAAAAAATTTCAAATGTTTTAAATTTTTGACCTGTTTTGAACTTAACTTTTTTTGTAGCACATCAACGTTAAAGTTTTTGGTGCAAGTTATTTAGAAGCTTGCCATTCATTTAATGTGTGTACTCGGATGCTGATATTTGGCATGGAGGTTCCTTTGGGGTATATTATTGATGTAGTGAAGTTGAAATAAAAAAATAATTTCAAATTTTTTAAATTTTTCA
>NC_140978.1:10190316-10255316 GCF_056783735.1 Eptatretus burgeri
TATATATATATATATATATATATATATATATATATATATATATATATATATATATATATATATATATATATATATATATATATATATATGTATATATACATATGTATATATATATATATATATGTATATATACATATATATATGTATATATATGTATATGTATATGTATACATACGTATACATATATATGTATATATATATATTTATTTTGAACACCCCAGGGATAAGGTATTGATAACAGTTTTTACCACAACATTAATTTGAAAATAAATATGTGTATGTTTTTCATCCATCCTTAAGAAAAGGCCATTGATAACTGTAAACTTCACAAAACCGAAATATAATTTGTTCAGAGAATTAATGTTAAAGCACGCGCGTGTGTGCACAACCTTGTGACTCAGAAGGTCAATAACTGTGCGGTGCTCTTAAAAGAGTTCATATCTCAAATATTTATAATGGTCCTACCAATAAACATTGTTACAAACTGGAATTGATGCAAGTGTTACAAATAGTTCCTATCATGAAGGAATGAAATGTAAATAATAACCAAATACCTGCATCCGATACCTCCATAATAAGCCCCAGAGAGTGAACAATATTCTTATCTGGCTTGCATGAGAAGGTTTCCAAGATATAGCAAATGACTCATTCCCCTCTCCCTTTTCAACAAAGTGACAATCATCTAATTACATTAACTCCAACTACTTCTATTCTCCCTCCTCCTCCTCATCCCTCACCCATCCTCCTTTATGCAAACACAACAAATAGATGGCCAACAACACTGGAGCACACCCCAATAACAAAATAACTAGCATCCATTGAAGACAAAGGCTTCGATATCCCCCACCATAGTAAATGAGGACAAGTAGCAAAAGGCACCAGTTCAATTTATTCTTGATGTGTGTACCAAATTTCATAAAGAAATAGTTAATTGTTTTGCAACTATGCTCTGGAAACAAAGGTTAACCTCAATTATTTCTTAATACCCAACTTGTTTCCATGGAAAGTGACAGAAATTTTTTGGGGGGAAATCTCTAAATATCAAAAGGCACCAGTTCACCACTTGCTTGATATGTGTACCAAATTTCGTCAATATATCTTGAGGGGATTTGCTGTTAAGCTCCGGAAACGAAACGTGACGGGCGTACGGACGGCCGTATTGAACCCATTTCTATATACCCCGCCAACGTCGTTGGTTGGCGGGGGATAACAAATGACAGGCACAGCACACCTTTGTGGAATCATTTTTCAATAAAGAATACAGAAAAACACAAGTACTGTGCAACTCTTATTAATGGGGAGGGAGTACATATGCTCATGCTATATATCCGAAAGACGTTTTAAAATTGTTTTTAAGATGCTTTTATCTCCCTTCAATAAAAATGAGGCCTCAGAGGTTAAAAAATACATGTAATGTCATTAAATAATGCAGGCGATTAGAAATAACCAAAATGGACAAAATCAACAAAATCAAATGTAACGGTACATGTATTAGTGATACAGAAAGACAAAAAAAATAAAAAAAATAGGACCTCAGATCCTGAAGATCACTTGGATCAGTCACTCAACACCTGCATACTCCCTTCGACCCTGATTTTTTTTTTAATGCCCTGAACAAACTTGGGCACATCACAGGTGATGAAGATGGTGGTCAAGTTTCATCGAAATTGTGTGTGTCGTTACGGAGAAGACAGCAAATACTGTACCTATTTTGGGGGTCAACCCCCCCCCCCCATATAGAGCCCATAATGAGCGCAGATTTTGATGTGGTCAATACACCTTTGTTCGGCATCAGATGTGAAACTCGTGGCCAAGTTTCTGTGGCATCCATGCTGAACTTCTCAAGGCTGGTGGAAATGCTGTACTTGTCATTGCATGCAGTTCTGTGCTCTGCCTGGAATACAGGGAGAGGCATCATCCAAAATCATCCATCATCCAGAGGCATCATCAAAATTGACTGGAAGAGGGGCCTTGTTGACCCTCTCCGGAAAGGGAAGGGTGATCACCAAGACTGAAACAACTACCGAGCAGAAACGCTGCTCTCAATGCCAGGCAAGGTCTTTGCTTGGATAAATTATCCCCCGCCAACCAACGAAGTTGTTATTGATTTGGCTCGCCACCATCTGCCTTTTCACCAGCATCCAGAGCAGTCAGGCTTTACACCAAAAAGGTCAACAATTGACCTTATCCTTGCTCTTTGGATAAGGTCAATCCTTGTCATCCTTATCCTTATCCTTGTCATCACCAAACACAGACGAGAGTTTCAGCAGGGGCTGCTTGCATCCTATGTTAATCTCTGCAAAGCGTTCAATTCATTGAATCGGGATGCCCTCTGGAGGATTTTTAAGTGCCATCAAAACTGATCGATCTGATGTCTGAACTCTACTCTGGTACTGAGAGTGCTGTGAAGTGTGGTGATACCATCTCTGACTTATTTCCAGATGTTACTGGAGTTCGTCAGGGATGTGTACTTGCCCCCACACTTTTCAGCACTTGTATGGACTGGATTTTAGGGAGGATGTCAGAGAGATCAAGTTGCGGTGCATCGTTTGGGAATGTCAAGATCTCGGACCTTGATTTTGCAGATGATGCAGTCATCTTTGCGGAGACTTCAGACATCCTTTTGGGGGCCCTCGAGGTGCTGAATGAGGAGTTGGAGCCGCTGGGATTACGGGTTTCTTGGGTCAAAACTAAGATCCAGGCTTTCGGTGACATCTTGGATGCTGCTGTCCTGTCTGTGTCTGTTTGTGGTGAGGATGTTGAGGTCGTGGAGAGATTCACTTACCTTGGCAGTGATATTCATGTCTCTGCTGGCTGCGAGTCAGAGGTCAATAGACGTCTGGGTCGGGCCTGGGGAGTCATGGATTCACTGGATCATGGGGTGTGGTGCTGCCGGTACCTGTGCAGGAGGATGAAAGTCCGAGTCTTCAGGTCCTTGGTGCTTCCAATTTTGCTCTACGGATGTGAGACTTGGACCCTGACCAGGGATCTGAGATGGCGAGTTAATTCCTTTGGTACCAGGTCTCTTCGGAGAATCCATGGCTATCGCTGGTCGGACTTTGTGTCCAACGAGTGGTTGCTGAGAGAGACTCAAATGAGATTTGTTACCTGCATAGTCCATGAGGATCAGCTGCGGCTGCCTGGACATGTTCGTTTTACTGATGCTGATCCTGCTTACCAGATTCCCTCAGTGAGGGAGCCTCGTGGTTGCAGCAGGTTGATCAGCATCTCAGGGAGATGGGGATGGACCAGGCATTTGTCTGGGGGATGGCCAGACGGAGGCCCCTCGAGTACCGGCGGAAAGTGGACGCAGCGATGCGCTGCTCTAGCACATGCACCCATACCTGGCCTGACCTGACCTGACTTGACTTGACCTGGCCAAGTTTCATCAAAATCATGTGTTTTCTTTCAAGCGATAATGACGGAAGTGTTTACTGATATATATATATATATATATATATATATATATATATATATATATATATATATATATATATATATACATATATATATATATATATATATATATATATATATATATATATATATACACATATATATATATATATATATATATATATATATATATATATATATATATATATATATATATATATATATACACATATATATATATATATATATATATATATATATATATATATATATATATATATATATATATACACATATATATATATATATATATATATACACATATATATATATATATATATATATATATATATATATATATATATATATATATATATATATATATATATATATATATATACACATACACATATACCTGATATTCTATATATATATATATATATATATATATATATATATATATATATATATATATATATATATATATGTACACACACATACAATAAAGTACATTATTGCTTGCTGGTGTGGTATTGAAAATAAAAACAATCTTTCTCTCTTTGCTCTTAATTCCTATACTTCAATATTGTATCTCTCTGATTACAAGAATGACCAAGTGATGTTTATACCCACATGAAACAGATTATACTTCAAATGTTTGAGAGTGTGGATTGGGCTTGAGGACGTCTGTCCGAGGAAGATGAACAATACAAACAGAATCCTCATTACCTGTGCCTGCTCATTGGGTTTTCTACTCGTTGCTAAATAGCAGGACGGATGTGATTAATGGCGAGACCTCAAAACGATCCATCAAGCCTGACGGCCATCAACCTGCTGCGGTGAGATAGAGTGAGCTCATAACACTCTGGCGTGTGTGTGTGTGTGTGTGTGTGTGTGTGTGTGTGTGTGTGTGTGTGTGTGTGTGTGTGTGTGTGTGTGTGTGTGTGTGTGTGTGTGTGTGTACGTCCGTCTCTCTCTCTCTCTCTCTCTCTCTCTCTCTCTCTCTCTCTCTCTCTCTCTCTCTCTCTCTCTCTCTCTCTCTCTCTCTCTCTCTCTCTCTCTCTCTCTCTCTCTCTCTCTCTCTCTCTCTCTCTCTCTCTCTCTCTCTCTCTCACTCTCTCACTCTCTCACTCTCTCACTCTCTCACTCTCTCACTCTCTCACTCTCTCACTCTCTCACTCTCTCACTCTCTCACTCTCTCACTCTCTCACTCTCTCACTCTCTCACTCTCTGCCTCTTCATCTCTCCCTCTCTGCCTCTTCATCTCTCCCTCTGTGTACATACCCCAATCCTTGTGTGGGAATCAATATCACAAAAAGCCTTCCAGCTCTTAATACCTCTCGCACCTTAACTTTTCTTTGCCTGAGCACTTTTTTGTCCCTGGGAGCAAAAACACTGTTCCAATGTTCTTTCCATTCTGCTTACCAAAACGCAATTAATCAGCATACAATTAAAATTTGAGTTGCATCATCATTATGAACGAAGGCATTGGAGTCTGTGGGTCTTTACGTGGACACTTTCCACAAAAGGTCTTGCTTTGGGCTTTGATAGATCAATGCTTTTCAGTGTATTCTGGCCTTTCAAGCTGCTCATGATCCTGGGTTGATGTTTTAAAACAAGCTTACAAAACAACACAAACTGCTTGAACCAGTCACTGGATTTCGGGACCATTTCACTTTCAATGACTACCGGATGTATTATATTAATGAAAAAGATGATGATTGGTAACAAGGTGGAATACAATTTTCAAGAGTGACCAAGTGAGGCTTTCAGCCTACACTGCAAAAATGATCGACATCCTCCACTGTCATATTCTATCAGAAGCTGATTCCCTCAAACTCCTTGATCTGACCATTAGCTATAACTTAGGATGGATGGAGCACATTTCAATTAGCTTGGATGGAACATATTTCAAGTGGCATGGATGGAGCACATTACAATGGTGCATGAAGCACATTTCAAATGAATCCCAGTCAAATCAAATTATCTTGAAAGAATTTGTATAAATGCTTAAATAAGAGGCACTAAGGTGCGATAGAGTGTGCCTTGGCATTGTTTGCTGGGACCTCAACATGTCATCTTGCATTCCTCTAGTCGGTGTGAGTCTCAGTGGTGAAATCAAGGGGAAAGGGCAGCCTGGTATCATTGGTATGGGCATGAGAGGTTTTCACTCCTCAAGGTCTACTCCTCTCAACTGCTGACAAATTGATGGTTTTTCTTTTCTCTGGTTCATAGGTAGTCTTCCCCCAAAATGTACTTGCCTCCATCTGCATCCCTTGAACCTCACCAGGGCAAACTCAAAGCCTTCCTTATCAGCCTACCTCAGTCCATTCTTACCACCCACCTTCATTCATTTGTCCCTCTTTACTCCATCATCACACCATTTGAAAGCCTTTATCCCTGAGCAGGGGTCAGCTTTTTGCGGGCTCCAATCATGGTACCCTTTCTTGTGGCAATGCTTTTACGACCGATGCCCTTCCTGACGCCAACCCTTTAGTCGCCTTCGACCCTGCAGGGATAATTACCAGTATACTGGTGCTCATTTTGCCGACCTTCGGAAGGATGACAGGCTGAGTCAACCTCCCTGATGTTAACTCAGCGGTCAGCAGGGCTCAAAATCAGGACCCTGAGGATCTCAAGCCACCGCATTAACCACGAAGCCACACCAGGCTCATTTGTCCCACTTTACTCCAATCCATAGAATTGCCTCCCTATGTGCACACAATCGTATTGTGCACCGCTCAATCCCAATTCTATATCCAGGCGATGCACGTCATTGCCGAGCGATGAAGGAAGTGAGTACTCAGTTTTTACTCCGTTTGTTACTTGGCGAAAACAATTTTTTGCCAAGAATGTTGGTCTGTAGCTTTTGTCTGTTTGTTGGCGAATTTTTTTTTTTTTTGCTCAGTACATGTTGGTCTGTAGCATTTGTTTGTCTGTCTGTCACACGATTTTTGGACACAGTTTTCAAGCAATCGTTCTGAAATTTTTTGCATATGTAGGTGACCGGCCAAGCACAGAAACACTCAATTTTGGTGAAGATCCAGATCCCAATCCGGCTACCAGAATTTTTTTAGTGATTCTTCACCATTGAGAGATAGGGCTAAAACGATACATAGCACAATATCTCAAAACGTTGTGGACCGATTCACACGAAACTTGGTGGACAGGTTGGGAGTGTGACGAGGAAGAATTTATTCAATTTTGGTGAAGCTCCGAATCCAGATCTGGATACGAGAATTATTTAATTTTTAACTGATTCTTCACCATCAAGAGATGGAGCAAAAAACGATATTGCACGATATCTCAAAATGTTGAGAACAGATTCGGATTCGGTACGATCTGTGAATACCTTCGTTGTGGATTCTTTTTGGTTTATCCCATAGCCTGGTGTTGGCTCAGTGGTAAGGGTGGCGGCTTGGGATCCTAGGGTCCTAAGTTCAATCCCCGTTGGCCACTGAATTAATACACCAGGGGGTTGACTCAGCCTGTCATCCTTCCGAGGTCGGCGAAATGAGTACCAGTGCATACTGGTAGAGGGGCACTGCACCAGCGACACAGTCACGCTTCCAAGAAATGATAGCTACTCCCGCAGCTAAGCTGCCACACGCAAGAAGAAGAAGAAGGTTCATCCCTTGTCCACCGATTCCTCAACATCTTCAGATGTGAATAAAGCTCGATGCAATTTGCCATATTATGTGGTGACAGGTGAACAACGTGCAATTATGGAGATTTTTACGGTTGAAAAACGAGCATTTTGAGTGATACAAGGAATAAACGGTACTTAAAAGGAGCATGCTGTGATCCCTGGTACCTGGACGGCTTTCTTCTTCTCGTGTGTGTGTGTATATGTGAAGCATGTTTTTTGTGGCGTTCTACTGGAGCGTTATGATGTGGAAGGTGATACACCAAAATGATCGTCCTGATCTCCTGAGTTGATTCGGCTAATCAACGACAAAGAAAACAGAATAATTCCCATGTTTTAAACGCCAGCCATATTAAGGTGTATAGAGCAGCTTAACATGTCTTTCCATGGCATGGCATTCTAAATACAAAATAAATAACAAAAATTATGATAACATTGCAACTACGCATGTATAAGTAATGCTAATGCTAATAATATTAACAACAATAATAATAGTATAATAATTTTGCAATAATAATAACGAACGTACAAGCACATCTGGGTTTGGTGAAAAGGCAAGTAATGCTCAAGTACTTCAGCAGGCAGGTACACAACAAAGGTGTGAAGACCAATGAAAATTTGATCGAATAGACCATGGGCCCCACTAGCCGTTAAAAAGGTGCGTTATCCGTGCGGCTCACAGAAAATAATCCTGCAGGTGCGCACCGGAGTCGTACTGCCATTAGCACGCCTCGCCACGTAATGAGCGCTTTTGGAAGGTGAGCGCAATATCTCTCCGTGTGAAAGGAGCTGCTGACATGCGAGAGGAATCTCGGCACGGAAATCCTTTGCTACAAATTGGAAAGTTTGACTGCTTTCGAAACGCATTTTACCAAAGAGGCCAATTCCAGCGATGTTTTGTGAGCCCCCTTAAAGCGCCCACCCGTGGAGGGGCTCGGGAGACCTCCAGGTGGTCGATATAACATCAGCTCCAATCCAGCTTGTATTGGACTCGTCTCCAGTGGACGGGCAGACGAGTCGCGGGAATTGGAGTTGTGAAACTCGCCGGTAAACAGGCCGGTCCTCCAGGGACCCTTTCTCGCTCACCTTTGGCAGTGATAAAGGCCGAAGGCTGCAGGAAATAGTCCTCAAGCCCCTCTCCACTTACATCTTCCAAACCTACCCTGGGATTCTCAGAACTCGCATTGATCAATCCCTTCATTGTATCCACCCACCGCACCCATTCAGTACAACTATCGATGGGAGAGTTAATAGAAATGAAATAAATTTTTTAGATCCTGAGCCAAAGGTCGACACGTGAAAAATTGAGTTTGTCTGCGGTCGAGAGATCGCGGGCTGGACGTGAAAATTGGGGTCAGGAGGCTCGAGCGTTTGGAGCCGCTCGCGACGAGCCTTATAAATTATAGACTTCATTACGGGCCAGGCTCGGGGGCCGGGCATTAAATAGCTTAATGTGTCATTTGCTGCTGCTTCATCACCTGTGGCTGAATAAGTGGCCAAATTAGAAAGGAATGGCCCGTTTCGCTGGCAGCTCATCACACGTGAGGCTGTTTCCACGTCGAGCTCCGCTCCAAGCCGTCTATCAAAATAATGTGGCCCGGCGGCTAATTGGATGCCAGTGTAAAAGCGCAATTCCGTTAATTGGAACGGCCAACATTTGGCTATTCCCGCAGCCTCGTGGCTACTCTGGTGGGCGAAACCTAAAACCTCAGCAATTCAAATAAAATTGCCAAATTTCTCTGTTTTGCGGCAGATCTGTTCATAAATCAAAGGCATGGATTTCCGGGTCCGGTGGGAGGGGGGCTTCCGAAGAAACCAGTTTAAAATATGCGCGCGCACGCACGCACACACACACATACACACACGTTTTAGATTATGAGCATTTTTGCACCATGAAAGTAAAGTATTGTGCTTTGGTAGTTATAGTGACGCTGGTCAAATATGGGCCAAGTGTTTCTGAATCAATGGGCCAGCAGGTTTGACATTCGATTGGAGCCGATTTTGGCACAAATTTGGAATTTGGTCAGGGTTCTGGTGATAACACGCAGACTCTTCAAAAACGACACCTGAATGGTTTGTTTAACATCTGCAAACTAATGCTAGCAGATGGGATACCCAGCTTCTCATTCGACCAAGGAACGGCACCCCATGTGATGATACACCGTCTGCAAAGCACCAATCGGACAGTTCATACTCTGGAATCGAACCCGGTTTGTACTCGGGAATCGAACCCAGAGTAGACAGTTCAAAAGTGAGTGTGCTACCTCTGCACCATATTGTTATACCCTATGTTGTTACAGTAACAAGTATAACTAGAATGGCACCCGGTGGAGCGCATACCTATGTCAGGCTGAACAGTTTACGTTTTGTATCCCACTGATCGGCCGATCATGATCCGAACCTGAACCAAAATCGAATCGGCTTGTTCTTGTCACCTACCCAACTCATCCACCAAGTTTCGTCCGAATCCGTTCACGACTGTTTGAGATATCGTGCTCTATATCGTTTTAGCCTGATCACTGAATGGTGAATAATCGCATGAAAAAAATTATCGGATCCAGATCTCCACCAAAATCGAATCAATTCGTCCTTGTAACACCACTAACCTCTCCATAAAGGTTTGTCTTCAACGTTTTGAGATATCCTGCTCACAGATAGACAAACGGGTGAATACATAACCTCTGTCCACCTTCGGTGTTGGAGGTAATAATATTTAATATTAATGAAAAGTCTAAAATATAATACAAGTGAATTCTCCCATAATGTCATGCCTCATCTTGCTGTGTTTGCTCTTATTTTGATGCCTTTAGACATTTTCACTTAAAAGTGATCTTAGACTGGCCAGCGTACAATAATGTTGTAACGTCTCACACAACACGGATCCATTATATTGTCGGTCAAAGCAAACACAATCTTCAGTCACTTTTGGCAGGACCCGAATCAGGTGACAGGTGAAATCGGTGTGCAGCGATCCACTTTTTTCGTTTCTCATCAGTTCGGTTTCACACGATTTTGGAGATGATGTGATTATAAGAAATCGATTCAACAATTGCAGAAAAAGAAGGAACATACAGAAATCAGAAATAAGATTCATGGATACTTTAAGCTTTTCATTTCTCCCCAAGACTTAATTATGAAAATTTCTTATTTTCTGGCTTTTTGCAACCGGTTCTGAACAAATTAAATGGAAAGGTTCATCCGTGAGCTTTTGTTTTCCGATACAATGGAGTTTTATTTTATTTAATCGCTAAAACTGCCATTCTGATACATTATTAAAGGTCCCATGACACTCAAAGGTTTCTGGTTATTTATATATTAACTTGACCTTCCAAGTGAAGAAATCACCCATGTTTCTTTTTTAAGATCAACAATGGGATAATTAGACCAATATTTCGAACATTTGTAGTGCTTTTCACAACTTGCTATGCCCCGCCCCTCAAAAAAGTGGAGTTCAGCGAACCGCAGGTCACATGACCGTTGACATCATCTCCAGAACGCGACTTGCTAAGAGTCGATTGATTAGACGTCGCACGCCATATAAAGTACGTACAAATGCATTGTGCACATTTGTTTGCTATCTCACTGATCGTCTTAATTTCTGTGATTGTTTCGCGGAGGTTTTTAAGAATTTTAGCCTTACTTTTGAAAATGCCTGCAAGATGTATCGTCGCAGGATGCAGCAATACAACCAAAGACGGTGTAAGCCTTCATGTATTCACGAAAGATGAGAATCTTTGGAGAATATGGACATCTAAAGTGAAGCTGACACTAATACTATCTGATATTTATTTTTCAAATGTATCATCATGCCCCCCTCCCTCCCCCAATAACTATCATGCAAAAAAAAAATGTTTATGCAACCCCTCATTCCTCACACACAGAGACAAGAAATTCTGCTTCTGAGCCGTGTATGCACAACAATCACGAGGCAATTATTTATCCCTTTACTAACTTGTCGGAGTCGTGTACAAATCCAATACATGTATGCACAATAAAGGGCTATACCATGTCCACAAAATATAAAATGTGACTGTTGAACTTTTCCATTAAAAAATAAACTTACAGGGACATACAAGTAAAATACTAAAGATTAATATTGCATCAATTTCAAGGTGCAAGGAGATAATTTTAAAATCAAACAATGTGAAAAACCTGCACCCACATTTTACAGCTTATTGACTTGTTCATTGAAACCAGCCTGCTGGGACAGGTATGATTCCACATGCATGCAAGCCAGGTATGGCTGCACTCAACATACATGGGTTTATTCTACAGTGAAGGTACTGCTTCCATTGGCTTGCTATTCATTAACATTTAGCCAAAATGCTGTAATAAATGAACAGGGAAAAATATGTTGGCACAACTATGAAAGACAAATTTATCTGTCCTATTACACGGCCTCGTAGCCTTGGGACTCTTATGCATTGACTTATACATTGTGTGCATGCTAATACAAGTTACTTGTCAACTCTAGAGTCTAGACTAGTCCGATAAATCCGTCGTCGGTCCGACTCGTCCGAAAAATCTGCCGTGCTGTAGCTTTGTTTTATTATTCTCTTTTCTTCATTGTTTTCTGCTGGCGCTACATGACGACAGTAGAAATAAAATGAATAAAAATGCAACAGAACGTCAGATTTATCGGACTACTCTAGACAATTGCGTCGCAAGGTGTGTTCTGCACACAAGTTTTCATCGTATCCGGACAGCGAGATTGCTTTGTTTTATGCGCGGAGAGATACGGCCGATGACATGGGCTGGCCTTGCTTGCGATTCATTCGCCACGGAGCAACATACCCACTGTGCTGCGCTGGTCACATCACCTCACTAAAATATTTCTGATATCGAGCAGTATGCAAGTAGATTTTACATTATTGAATTACGAATAGGATTTAGTCTAACCAGTCGTTATTGCCAAGTCTTCCTTCAATGTCCTCCCGATCATCATGAACTCCGGGAATTTCATCACCAGTTTCCTCTGCTTGTCCTGCTTTGGGCTCGAACTGGTAAGGCCGTATTACATTTCCAGCTGCCTGAACTTCACCTCCCGCGACTACGTTATCCGACAATTCTCCATCTGATTCAGACCAAAATCTGTCATTTCTCTCACACTCACTGTCGCTACCAGACAAATCAAAGTTCATGTCATCCATATTTCAAAACCAAATGTTTGATTTTTTTAAAGCAGAAATGAACGAAGCGTTTGAGTCAACCAATCGAATGTGGAAACACACAGAAAGCCAATACAATCATGTAGACCACCAACCCGAGTAATTTGCGTGCAGCCTTTGTTGTTCTGGAGATGACATCATGTGGGTTACGCGTTCAGTAGATTTCGGCAGAATTTTTAGGTGCGTTCCCTAAGAGGTTTGTTTTTTTAATTTTACATTTTACAGAACGAGTATTGAGAAAAAAACATTGTCAGATCAGAAATCACGATGAAAAACTCCGATAGGACATACATATATATATATATATATATATATATATATATATATATATATATATATATATATATATATATATATATATATGCGCCATTTTAGGACTTTTGAGTGTCATGGGACCTTTAAGAGAGTGTGTCATCCATCAGACAGACACAGAAAGCCAGTTGTCTCATTTATTTCAAAGTTTAAGATGTTCAATATTCTTTACCAATATTTGTCCTGAGGTGAACAAGATTATGGGCAATCACCAAGGCATGCTGACCAATGTATTTGCCTTGCACATCATACACAAGTTCATCCATAAGCTTTAGAACAATGCTTACATCCATCCATCCATCCATCGGGACCATACTCTGTGCAGAGTTTTGGTGCTGCCCAAGCAGTCTCCTGGGCTATTGGACACAATCCTGGACAGGTAGCCACTCCGACACAGGATACCAGTCAGCTGACACTTATTTTGCCAACCTCAGAAGGTTGACAGGTGGAGTCAACCCCACCTGGTATTAATTCAACAGCTGAGTGGGATTTGAACTCAGGATCCTCAGAAGCCCAACACCCGAACCATTACATCAACACCAGGCATATGCTTACATTTAAAACAAGAAAAAGAGCAATCAGAGATTGCAGACCCTCACCAGGACTTTTGTGTGGTGCGTTGTGTGGCGTTTGTGTAGTTTTGTGTGGCGTTTGTGTACTGGTGTCTTAATTAATAAGCGACATAATTAGAACTGCCACTTAATAACTGCTGGCAGTGATGATCAGTTCAGCCACTTCAAAGAAGATTGAAGGTTTTTAAAGAAAAAAATAATCTGTCTACCAAATCATGCGACAGATGACGTCATCAAAAATTTTGTGCACCATTTTATCCCAAGATGACCCTCAAAAATTTTCATACTGATCGGATGTGGCGTTCCACATATGCAATTATGATGTCATAACAAAGGCACCTATGACATCATTAAAAAAAAATCTCACTCATTAACCATGAGGAAGACTTGCTATGTGTCAAGTTTCAACTTTTTGCCTTGGTGTGGTTTCAGAGATGCAGAGGTCCAAAGTTTTTCCATTTTTCCAATATGGCTGCCACACCACGTGACCTATGATGTCATAATTATCATTAAAACATTCCACATGAGTAGTCGCACCAATGGTGAAAATTTTGTCTCAATCCGACAAGCAGTTGTGGAGAAAAACACGAAAGTTCTGTGCAAACAAATAGACAAGCAAACAGACAGACAAACGAACGGACCCAAATGCAATACCCTGTCCTTCAGTGAGGGTAAAAAAAAAAAAACTAGAGTTCATAGAACACTTTACAGTCTTAAGAAACAAGGACATGGGTGGGTTCTGTGAGCAGCAAATTTGATTGCTTGAGATGATGTAAAATGCCATAATATTTTGTCCAAGTACTGTTCAATGAAAGGGTTTTGAAAGTGTCAAAAAGGTGATTTGTGTTCTACTGTGTTCAAGTGTATAATTCAATTGAAATAAAACTGAGATTTTAAAGTCTGTAAAAAAAAAAAAAATTGGAAAAGTTTATCGCCGTTGATGCGTCTTTTACACCTTTACACCACCTTATTAGGTCATCTCTTCGAGCATGACCTAATAATATTGGTGTTGAGAGGAGAGGTGACTAACCGTCCGTCCGTCCGTCCGTCCACAATGAAGTTGAAGCGGGAGATCTGGTCATTAGTGATCCTGATAGAGGTCGATGAGCCATGCACGATGGTATGACTTTCAAGGTCACCGAAGGTCAAGGTCATGAGGCCTTTGAAGTTGCGAAAATGACGATTTTCAAATTCTATCTCCTCCACCATTTCTCAAGCGATCTTGAATTTGATTGTGGCATTTGAATCTATGGGACAAAATCTAAATTTTGATCGGGCCGGATTTTCGATATTCACTTTCGTGTAACGTGACTTCAAAGTTGGCAAAAAATGCGAAAATGATGATTTTCAAAATCTATCTCCTCCTACATTTCTCAAGTGATCTTGAATTTGATTGTGGCATATGAATCTATGGGACAATATCTAAATTTGGTCGGGCCGGATTTTCGATATTCGCTTTCGTTTTCGTGTCACGTGACTTCAAATTTGGCAAAAAAAATGCGAAAATGACGATTTTCATGCGAAAATGACGATTTTCAAAATCTATCTCCTCCTACATTTCTCAAGTGATCTTGAATTTGATTGTGGCATATAAATCTATGAGACAATATCTTAATTTTGTCGGGCCAGATTTTCGATATTCACTTTCGTTTTCGCGTCACGTGATTTCAAAGTTTGCAAAAACTGCCCTACCTTCAGGAGGCTTTATATTTTTCTCGCAGAGATGACCGTCACTCCCGCAAGGGGGTAATTTTTTAATGTCTTTCACACCACCTTATTTAATACGTTACATTAGTTCTTCGTGCCTGTTGTTTGTGTCCTTTATGATGTCCCTGGCTGCACTCGAAAACAGGTGAAAACAGTACTTGAAAATACTTGAAAATAGTAAGTTTCCTGCTTGGAATGATTTTGAATTTTGAATAACCGTCAACCAGGCAGACAGAGTGAAACTAGAACAGTAGTCTTTGACGTCACGACGTCAACCGATATGCCTCCGCCCACATTATTACATCATCATAATACGTGTGTCAAGTTTGATTTACATCCCTTACGCTGTTCTCAAGTACCACTTTTTTTACCTGACATGATCTTTGACCCTGACCTCTGCACCCCACAATCTAACCAGTTTATTTTCGCATTATACATACTAGAAGCACCCACTCCCTACGGGAGCCATCAAGGGGGTCATGTTATTATATTTATGCCTATTTTACTCCAAGGGGTCCCAGGATTACACACACAAAAAATGGTTGCGATCGGTTCAGCCGTTTTTGCAGTACCGGGGAACAGACAGACTGATACATGGTGAATTATAGTAAGAAGATTTGCACCAAGTGTGACTTAGATCCCTTTCGTGGTTATTAAGTTATCGCGGTCATGAAAACCTATCACGGATCCACGCATGGACAGATGCATGGATGGACGGACAGCCAAATGGACAACCCAAAAACATAATGCCTCTAGCGACTTTGTCGGCGGAGGCATAAAAATTATCTCACTACTCTGTGTGTGCGTGATTGGGAAAAATTCAAAGCCAAAGTAAAATGTAACATTCATTGAAAATAAGTTGTTCCTCGATCGTAAATCTGACGTTTGTGGACAGACAGAGGGACAAAGTGAACCAATTGCTTAACCCCGCTTTTCACTTCAGGCGTGCGGGGTAATAAGCGATGACATTCAATCTCTGCAGATGTCTTGTGGGTTTTAGAGGATTAAGAACAGCCACCTCTCCTCCTTTGCAATTCCATTCCTTCTACCTCACTTGATTTTGGATCCCCCTTCTTTGTCTTCATTCCCGAAAGTATCCCAAATGATTACTGATTATTATGAGCTTATCTGGAATTTAAATTCACATTTCAGAAAAGCCATTTTCTTTTAAATTTTTTTATATGCAATGTCAAGGCTCGAACAAGAGCGAACACACAGAACATATAACAAGGGGAGCAGGAGATGAGGGGTGGGAGTGGAAGCACAAAACAGTGGGGAACAGAGACATGAGGAGATCTGTGGAAGGGACAGGGATGGGGTGGGGTACATGGGGTAAACAAGATGGACATTTCAGGGACTTTCATAAAAGAAAGTAGGGAATATGAAGGGGGTGGGTTTGGGGTGGATTAACAAGGGTAGAAAAGATCATGGTTTTGGATGTGGGAAGATAAGAGATGGTAGTGAACAGCTGTTTTGAAGACCGATAGGGAAAAGTGGGATGAATAAAGTGTGGGAGTTTCTTCCAAAGGCAGGAAAAAAAGAGGCATGAAAGAATGAAGGTGAGCAGTGATTCTTGATTTTTGTAGATTAACCAGAAGGGGGTTGCTGGCGTACCTTGAGTGCCCTGCAGAAACATGGGCGGGACAGATAGCAGACAGAGCGGGAGGGGGGGTGAGGCTGGAGAGGAGATGGTGGAAGAAAGAAAGACCTTCCTGCGGTGAGAGAAAATGAGAGACCCAAAAACTCAGCCTAATCACGGGAGATACCAATGATCATAAATGCCTTGGTTTCCACAACATAATGCCGAGAAAGGTGAGAGGCAGGAGCACCAGCCCAGAGGGGAGAGCAGTACTTCATCAGGCTGTGGATGAAAGCATTGTATGTGGTCAGGAGGTCGGGTGTGCCAAGGAAGTACTTTGCACTATCGAGGATGCCAAATCGGCGACTGGCTTTGGAGGCCAGCTTGGAGATGTGGCTTTCCCAAGAAAGATCATGTCAGATAGTGAGGCCCAAAAGTTTGATTGAAAGGACTTCTTCAAGAAGATTGTTGAGAAAGTAGATGGGGGGCGAGGGGGGTTCCAGATGGTCTGTTCAGAGAGACATCGTGAGTATGTGAGATTTATCAGGATTGAAAGACATGTTCCACATGTTGGACCAGACTTCCTTGCTTGTGATTTTATCCAGATCTGCAGAGAGTAATGAGGCTGCTGCTTGCCGATCTGAGAGATGACACATGGTAAGGCAGAGGGTGGGGTCATCAGCAAAAATATAGAGGATTTTCCAGAAAGTCGGAGAGATCATCGATGAAAACCAGAAAAAGAACAGGGCCCAGAACGCTGCCTTGAGGAACTCCAACCTGGACAAGAAGAGGGGATGAAAGAATTCCATTCAGGGACACACATTGACTGCAACAGGAGAGGAAGTTTGTGAGCCATGAGTGGAGATGGTCTTGGATACCATAGAAAGAGAGTTTTGTGAGCAGGGCAGGGTGCCGGACCTTATCAAAAGCATGTTATATGTCTAGGGAAATGGCTCTGATTTCATGTCCTGCATTGAGGACCTCCACCCATTGTTGGGAGAGCAGAAGCAGCAAGTCCAGGGTAGAGTAACGTGGTCTGAATCCAATGTGATGATCAGAAATCAGGCCATTGGAGAAGAGGAAGGACTTATTGTCTGAAGCGATAATGGATTCCATAACCTTGCTGATGATTGGGAGAAGTCTGGTTGGTCTGTCGTGGCAAGGATCTGTTTTTGCACCTTTTGTATGCAGGGCGGTCATGTTTGCTGATTTCCAAGCAGAAGGTAGATGATCTTGAGCAAATTAGAGGGTGAATAGAAGAGAGAGAGAGAGAGAGGGTGAGCAAGAGCAGCAGAGCAGGTTTTTCTGACACGAGGGCTGATGCTGTCTGGACCGGTTGCAGAATCCGAGTCAAGGTTTGACAGCAAGCTCTCCACTTTGTCGGGAGAAACGGACAAAGAGTACAGGGACAGCTTGGTGTGACTGGATAAGGTGGGTACAGAAAGCAATGGGTTTGGGACACAATATTTAGAAGCAAATACCGAGTTTATAGTGCAGGGGCATATGTTTGCATGTTGGCAAATTATGTTAATTTGTGGCACCAAAGTTTTTCTGACTCAGAATGTCCCACTGAACAAAAAAATCTTTGGTGCCATTATTTTAGAGATATTTGACTACGTTTTTTTTCAGGTATATACATCAGAACATATAATTGACCGATTCAGCAAAGTTTTTGAAATGATTTTTTTTTTATATCTTTGATGAACCATGTCATGTAGCACCTCAAAATGATCGGTGTGGACCATAGTATACAATGAAAATGTCAGAATTTATACATACCATAGTTTAATTAAATGGTACCGTAAAATCCAAGATGGCCACCTCAAAATCATGAAATTCAACTAATTGGCATATATGTATATTTATGCAAAATTAGTTAAGATAACAACACAGTCTATTTGTTGTAATAAATTACAGTTGTTGATCATGAGGAATCCCATTTCAGAAGAGTTATTTGATTGGATATCTTTAAATACAACTTAGCAGATAATTAATTAATTAATTATCTTACTATTTGCTGATTATACATTTTTTAGAAAATAGACAACATCGCAGCTATATAAACTATATATTAATTCCCTTACAATAATTTTGTGCATAAGATTCACAATTTTCTTTATCTTTGAGAGAGTGGATGACATCGCAGTTATATTAATCATAATACTCGTGCATAAATCACACAGTCATGCCAATACAATCATTATGTGCATTTGGTTAACAAGTTTGCTTTACCTTTCTTGCTTCTGTTTATTTCAGATGTACATTTACATATGCTGTACCAGAGCACTAATCATAAAAATTGAGGTATCTCTCTGAAATCAAAATGGACAAACCTCATTCCAAGCATCCTCGTGTAACTTCAGAGACAAACTATGCAATATGTCTGACGTGTCAAGTTCCAGGTGGACAACTGGTTGCCAATCCCACCTCATATGACAAGTTCCTGGACAGTGTTCATGAGCGTGCAGGTTATGGTGATCCTGGTTATCTACCATTGAGCAGCAGACTCCGGGATGTTGATGCATCAGATCTTCAATCAAATGGGGCGTCTTGGCACAGGGAGTGCTTTCAAGAGATTGTGCATAAGCTCAAAATTGATCGTGCAAAGATGCGATTTCAGAAAAGTACAGCCACCAAAGATTCTGCCATTCTGCTATCATCTCCAGTAGGCTGTCCGTCATCTTCCCAAGCATCAAAATGTGATGATAACTCACCGTGTTCAGATGCCACAACAGGGACGAAGCCATTCACCCAATCATCATCAGTCTCACATACCAAGATGCAATGTATATTCTGTAGTGGAGATGGAATGATAAAACAATTGCATGAAGTGTGTTCATTTGACGTTGGAAAAAAAATCTATGACGCTTGGGCCAAAGATGTAAAATATCATCTCCCCTGCTACGTGAAACATGTACAGCGTCAACCACAGCAACAAACGTTGAATCCTCACCAAGTGGATTAGAACCAAAGGACTATTCTTGCCGACATCCGAGTTCTTCAATGTATTAAAAAATGTACTTCACTCTGGCAACATTGTTTCAATGAATGATGTCACCAACACCTACATTGGCATCCGCAGAATGCATGGAGTGGTAGGAGGAAAATTGATTCAGAATAAACCTGTTAAAGATCTGATCAAGACACACCTTGAAAATGTTGAATGCTCACGTCCCAGTGCGAGACAATCTGAAATGTTATGCTCCAAGACTACGAAAGATTCTGCCATCAGAAAGGAAATTGACTCCCAAAGTATGGAACAGAACATGAAAAGCATTTTTGAATATGCAAATACTCTTCGAAAGGACATTCTTCGTGGCAGAGAAACGCCATGGGTCTTTGACGGATCACTTAACAGTGGTAGTAGAGATGATAACGTCCCAGCATCCTTGACAGCACTGCTCCGATGGGTGTTAGAAGGGCCATTCATGTCCTTGGCTGATGAACGTGCAAACCACATTGATAGAGCAACCATCAACATTGCACAGAACATAATGTATGAAGTGAAAACCCAAAGGCAAGTGACACATATTCCCAAGAATGTGAACGCAGATAGATTCAGGTACAGCAAATGTTACAATGAACATGTACTTGCCATTGGATTAAAAGTCCATGCATACAGTCGTAGCAAACATCTAATCGCCTACCTACATGCATTGGGACTGAGCGTCGATTGCAGTCATATACTGCGCATAGAAACAAAATTGGCTCAAGCAGTTATCTCTCGTATGAGCGAAACAGGTGACGTCTATATTCCACCAGGCCTTCAGCATGGCAGACCACTGTTTTTTGCAGCCGATAACATCGACTTTTCAGAAGATACCCACGATGGAAAGAATACACTCCATGCTACTGTTATGGTAGCCTTTCAGCAAGAAGAGGGGCGTTTGCTAAACACTTCAACATTAACTATCTCAACCAAAACTTCGTCCAGATCTCTCAAAGGCTACAAAGGTATCACACTGCAGGAGAGTGGTATTCATGGAACTCCTAAGCCCACAAGTAGTCCAAAGTACCCAGATTACAAGACAGAGACATTTACCCAACTTCAAGAGTTCAATCAGTGAAGATCGAGCATGGCTTGTAGTCCGTTATGTTAAAAGATCTGTGACTGCAAACATAGCACCAATGGATGTTGAAGCGGGTACAGAAGATATACCCACTGACAGGCCTGATGATGTATCCACTGGAACCGATGACCCCACCATACATGCTACAATAGACCGACAAACAGACACTAACGTTGTCCCAACATGGGCTCCCAACAACTGTGGAATCACAGATGATAAGAGACCTATTACAACAATACAAACTCTTCCACTGATACCAACACCGGCCCATGAATGGTCCACCCTCCTCACCATCTTGAAACAAGCACAACACATAAGTTCGGAGATTGTTGGACCAAACAAAAAGACAATCATCACGTTGGACATGGATCTGTACATAAGGGCAGTCAAACTGCAGTCGCTTAAGCCAAAATTGACAAAGAACTGCATTCTTAGAGTTGGAGAATTCCACACTGTGCCATGTGCCCTACGTGCTATTGGAAGTTCAATAGAGGCCAGTGGGATTGATGATGCTTGGATAGAGGCTGACATCTATGGTTCGACAACCACCAGACAAATCCTGGAGGGAAGACACATGAAGAGAGCTGTGACAGCACACATCATCACTTTACAAGCTTTATATGACCTCCTTCTGGATGAATATCAAGCATCCGAAGGACTACTACCTGTAGCACTCAAACCAGCAATAAAACTTCTGCAGTCAGCATGCAGTGATAATGATACTGCCAAAGCACAGCAGGCATCGAAGGACATATCACAGTTGGTCAATGACTTAACGAAGAAACTGGAGGAGCTTTGCATCAAACGTGAGGCAGCTTCACCAACGTTCAAAGTTACAAGCATGTACATGAACCTTGTTCTCACTGTTCTACAATTTATAAAGGCGTCACGGAAGGGAGATTGGATCCTTCATCTTACTTCCCTGGAGAATCTATGTCAGCACTTCTTCAGCCAGAATAGGTTAAAATATGCTCAGCACATCCCAGAATACCTCTAGAAAATGTACAGCTTGCAAATAAGTGATCCAGATATTTGGAAATATTTCTGTGAAGGCAATTTCTGTGTCAAGAAAACAGAATTGTCTTTCTGTAGTTTGGGTGTGGATCAAGCTTTGGAACAAGAAAACAAAAGGTTGACAGTACTGGGAGGTTTGAAAGGTATCACCCACGACCCAGCAGCACTACAGCGTTTCTTTCTTATCGCACCAGAATTAGAGAGATTATCATCAGAGGCCGAGAAGATGGCAGGATTTTCTCCAGAGAAACGAACCACACATCACGAAATGTCCAAGAGAATTCAGGACAGACGATAAGTAAATGTGAAGAAACTTAAAGCAGTACTGAAGGAACTGAATCCTTTCAGCTATGATGGTGGGAACCTGGTCAATGTTATCACCAAATCTGTTGTACCAGACACAATTCGAGATGATATACTCAGACAAGAGCGTTGTGGAGATGATGCATACAACGACTTCGTCCAAAAGCGAATTGTTGGAGAAACAAATCCATGGGATAAAGTCACGAAGGTGAAACTACAACGATGGACGTTAACAGGAAAAAAATCATCAGTAACATGTGATAAACAAACCCTTGAACTGAAAGACAATCGCTCCCTCTTTGCCCGAATGGCAATTATGACAAAGTCGGGGCAAGGAATAGATATGGAGAATGCAATTGGTCAGTATGAATTTTCAAGTGTCGCTCGTTCATTATTTGCAGCAGATGGTACTCTGCTATCATGTAACGACAAGTACAAGCTTATGGAAGAGTTGGAAAAATTGGCGATCAATGACGAAGAAGTAGAACCTATTATAGGTTAACAGCGAACAGTAATTATTGATGCAATGGCAATCGTACAACAAATTGGATCCAAGGATACAGCATCGTGTAAGATTATGGCCACCAACATGAATCAGTGATTGAGCAAATATGTATAAACTCAGCAGGCTGTGCACATGGTATTTGATCACTACGATTTACCAATTTCCTTGAAACAGCAAACTAGGGAACGGCGAATGACAAGTACACAAACAGGTAAAGGTAAATCATACATATGCACAGATGCCACACCGACACGAACAACCTTCAAGCAATTAATGGGAAGCATCAAGACGAAGGATAGTTTGACTGACTATTTGGCCAATAAGATTCTGGATCACTACAAAACGCACGACACGGAAGTAGTTGTGTCAACACAACGTGGAACACGGTCAAATCATGGAAATGGTGATTACCTGTCAAGTACACAAGAAGAAGCCGACACACTATTGCTACTCCATGCCCTCCATGTAGCAAGTACAGGCGCAGAAGTCCAGATCATATCTCCAGACACGGATGTACTGTTGCTGGCCTTGCGAAGATATCCACAATTGGGACATAATCCTTCCTTCGTCACAGGTATGGGTGATAAAAGGCACACCATCTTCCTCAAACCAATCTATGATTCGATTGGTGACCGCTTAGCTGCTGCCCTGCCAGGCTTTCATGCCTTTACAGGGTGTGATACGACAGGTCACGTCACGTCACTGGGAAAGGGAAACAAGGCTGCTGGAAGGCTCTTAAACAATCCTCAGTTAATGTCATAGAAGCCTTCATACAGCTTGGATCAAACCGCACAATTTCTCCAGAGATGGAGTTAGCACTGGAACAATTTGTGTGTCAACTATACCTACCTGGCACAGAGCTTTGTGAACTTTCATCACTTCGATGGCACATGTTCAAGAAGTCATTTGCAGAATCCGAGAAATTGCCACCGACAAAAGGAGCACTGGAACAATACATCAAGCGAGCTCATTATCAGCCTATGGTGTGGTACCATGATGAAATAGCCAAACCCAAACTACCAGAACCATCACAATATAGTTGGACATTAGAGAACAACCTACACAGGCCAGTGATAACCCATCTACCACCTGCACCAAAGGCTGTGCTGGAACTTGTGAGGTGCAAATGTGTCAAACAAATGTGCAGAACGGCACGTTGTTCCTGCAAGCGAGCAAATGTTGTATGTACAGAGATGTGCACTTGTGAGGCATCTGATGACATCTGTGAGAACACTCAACAATCAGCAGCCTCTGATTCAGATGACAGTGATGATGAACTATAATAATGAACTCTGAAATAATATAAAATATAACACTTAATTTGGCCAAGCGGCATGCACCAAGTTTGTTCAATAAATTTGAAAATACACTATACTAGCGATACCCGTGCACATGCACGGGATAGCAGTACAACATAGCTGGTAGCAGACGACAGACCGTACACGGGAAATGACAAAAAAATGCATTGTGCAAAATGCAAGTGGTACTATGGAACGCCAAGACTTCCCAAACATTGTCGGCATGTCCGCAAAGTGCCACAGCAATTTCATAGGGATCGTGTGACGGCGAGCCGAGTTTTTAGTGTGCAAGCTTGGTATTATAATAGAGATTTTCCATATTTTAAAATATAAAACAATTTATACAAGATAAGTAGCATGATAATTTCCTGCCAAAATTACTCTGTACATCCCACCCGTCATTTTAAGGTGCTATATGACGTACTTATAATTGTTTTGAAAAAATAAATTTTTGTTATAACACGATCACGGTCATCTCGTATTTTCTGGAAAAAAAAAATCACACGAAACATGCATAAAAAAATTGGCACCAAGATTTTTCAATATCAATATACTCCTACAGTCACAAAAAAACCTTACAACATCAATTAACATAGTTTGCAAACATGACCATGTATCTCAACATATGCCCCTGCACTATTAGGCATTCAGCCTTTTCACGTGCAGTGTCAGCTATGTGGCCATTTGAGGTAAGGGAGCGGGTGGAGGGGGAACATACACCAGAAACAGATTTGATTTGACACCACCAGGATTTGGAGGAGGGAGACAAGTTTGAGAGTTCAGAGTTGAGATTAGAAAGATGTTGTTTTCTGGCTCTCCAGAGGGTAGACACACATTTGTTCCGAGCTTTGTGGAAGGAACTGAGATTACCCTCAGTTGGACTTGCCTTCCATGAGGTGAAGGCAAGTTGTTATGTCTTTGACATCAAATTGAAAAAAAGATTAAGATAATCAAAAATGCCATCAAAATTTTTCTAAATACTCTTGGAATTAAAATGTACACAAGACAACTTGGAGTCACAAGTATCATTACAAAAACAATCTGAAAATTTGTTTACAGAAAAATACTGTGATTCATCAATGTAATCAACAAAAAAAAATTATGTTTGGATCTAATCCTTCATTTCCAGGGAAATCGTTATTGTGAAAGTTGCAAATTTTCCAAGCAGTCAACATTTATTCCATGATCAGATTCCATATCTGAGACATTTACATTAAAGTTATCACAAAAGTTGATTAAATGGTAAAATGTTTTGAAAGTATGTATTACAGACCAAAAATATATCATTCCAGTCATCATAATTAACATGACAATTACACAGATAACAAAAATAGCTCAGATTATCCCTCTCCAGCTGTGTGGATAACATTTTTAGATCCTCGTGGAGGATCTCTAAGTCTTACTCACGTTGTTGTTCTTCATCTTCTTCTTGTGGACTTTTTTGTTTCACAGCCTACAGTTTTCATCGAATCTTCCTGAAACTTGGCATATATATGTAAAAATACCCTGCGCAGACAGTAACCATCTCCGATTTTGGAAATTCTTCCGAGAAAAAAAAGTTGACGTCATAATATCGCCGCTAATGGAAATCGCCGATACCATTATCTCCAAAACTAGGCAAGCTGTTTGAATTTTGTTTGCGGGAATCAAGCCGGGCATTAGCACAGATAATTTATCGCAAACCTGATACATCACAATGACGTCATATTCGTTTATATGACGTCATCATTAAGAGGACGAGGATCTTAGCTCATTTGAGCTTGTGAGAACTAAATATTATCAATAGAATGTGTACGATGTTGTAAAGAGAAAAAGGAAGAAATAAAGAAAGGAGAAAAATTAAATACTTTTGCCCTCCTTTTGAATGAAGAACGTTACAAATGAATATTTATTCAACGAAAGGATACATCTTAGGTCGAACATCAACCCTTTAGGATGTGTGGAAAAAATCAGATCCAGATCTGGATTCGATCTTCACCAAAATTGAAGTAAGTCTTTCTTGTCGCACTCCCAATATGTCCACCAAGTTTCATTCAAATCCATCCACAACTTTTTGACATATCATGCTATATATCATTTTTGGCCCAATCTCTCAATGGGGAAGAATCACTAAAAATTCTAGTAGTCAGATCCGGATCCAGACCTTCACCAAAATCTAATAATTTCATCCTTGTCACACACCGAACCTGCCCACAAAATTTCATCCGGATCCATTCACAACTTTTTGAGATATCCTGCACACAAACAAACAAACAAACAGACAATCAGACAGAAAGAGGTGAAAACATAACTTCCACCACCAAACTGCAAGCAATAAAGTGATGGAACATAAATCATGTTAACACGAAAAGTAACATTTCGCTCATTTCTCTACTGCATTAATTTAATAAATAAATCTATACTCTCGCTCAAAACAACCAAAAAAATAAAAATGTATCCACATGGTATAACTTCATAATTCACAGGATTGTGAACTGCTTTTAGGCTTTTTATTTATTTTTGTATACTTTGTTGAGGCTCGTGTGAGAGCTAACACACAACGCACAGCAAGGGGGGCATGAGACAAGAGGGGCGGGAGTGGGAAGGACAAAACAGTGGGGAACAGAGATATTAGGAGATATGTGGAAGAGAGAGGGATGGGGCGGGGAACATGGGGAATACAAGATGGATATTACAGGGACTTTCAGGAAGGAAAGCAGGGAATTTGAAGGAGGTGGGCTTGAGTGGATTATCGGGGATAGAAAAGATTGAGGATTTGGATGGGGGATGATAAGAGGTGGTGGTGAACAGCTGTTTTGAAGGCCTGGAGGGAAGAATGGGAAAGAATAGAGTGAGGAAGTTTATTCCAAAGGCAGGAAAAAAGAAGAATGAAAGAGTGAAGATGAGCAGTGATTCGTGATTTTGGTAGTTTTACCAGAAGGGGGTTGTTGGCGGACCTTGAGCGCCATGCAGAAATGTGATGGGGACAGATCACAGAGAGAGCAGGGGGGGCGAGGCTGGAGAGGAGCCGGTAGAAGACAGAAAGACCACCGACCAGCCTGTGGTGAGAGAGTGAGAGGCCCAAAGATTCAGCCTCAATGCGGGAGATGCCAATGACTGAAATGCCTTGGTTCCACAGCGTGAAGCCGAGAAAGGTGGGAGGCAGGAGCACCAGCCCAGAGGGGAGAGCAGTACTCCATCAGGCTGCGGACGAAAGCTTTGTAAGTGGTCAGGAGCTCAGGTGCGCGAGGAAGGACCTTCCACGACGGAGGATTCCCAGTCGTTGACTCGCTTTGGAGACCAGGTTTGAAATGTGGCTTTCCCAAGAAAGATCATGGAAGATAGTGAGACCCAGAAGCTTGAAGGAAAGGACTTCTTCCAGAGGATTGTTGAGAAAGTGGATGGGGGGGGGGGGTTCCAAATGGTCCTTTCAGAGAGACATAGTGAGAATGTGAGATTCGTCTGGATTGAAAGACATGTTCCACGTGTTGGACCAGTTTGTGATTTTATCCAGATCTGCAGTGAGCGAAGAAGCTGCTGCTTGCCGGTCTGAGTCTGAGGGATGACCGATGGTACGGCAGAGGGTGGAGTCGTCAGCAAAAGATAAAGAGGATTTCCTAGAGACTCGGAGAGATCATTGATGAAAACCAGAAAAAGAACAGGGCCCAGAACGCGACCTTGAGCAACTCCACCCTGGACAGGAAGAGGGGATGAAAGAACTCCATTTAGGGCCACACGGTGACTGCGACAGGAGAGGAAGTCTGCGAGCCATGAGTGGAGATGGCCTTGGATACCAGAGGAAGAGAGTTTGGTGAGCATGACAGGGTGCCAGACTGTGTCAAAAGCACGTGATATGTCCAGTGATACGGCTCGGATTTCCTGCCTGGCACTGAGGACCTCCATCCATTGTTGTGAGAGCAGAAGCAACATATCCAGGGTGGAGTGACCTGGTCTGAAACCAAATTGATGATCGGAAATCAAGCCATTGGAGAAGAGGAAGGATTTAATGTCTGAAGCGATGATGGATTCCATAACCTTGCTGATGATTGGGAGAAGGCTGATTGGTCTGTAGTTGCAGGGATCTGTTTTTGCACCTTTTTATGCAGGGCAGTGATGATTGCTGATTTCCAAGCAGATGGCAGATGACCTTGAGCAAATGAGAGGGTGAATATAACAGAGAGAGGGTGAGCAAGAGAAGAGGAGCAGGTTTTTAGGGCATGTGGGCTGATGCCATCTGGACCGGTTGCAGAATCTGAGTCGAGGTTTGACAGCAAGCTCTCCACCTTGTCAGGAGAAAAGGACACAGAGTCCAGGGACAGTTGGGTGCGACTGGGTAAGGTGGGTGGAGAAAGTGATGGGTTTTCAACACAATATTTAGCTGCAAACACCGACTTTAGGCATTCAGCCTTTTGACGTGCGGTATCAGCAGTGCGCCATTTGAGGTAAGGGAGGGGATGGAGGGGGAACATACACCAGAAACAGATTTGACAAGATTCCACCAGTATTTTGAGGAGGGAGAGAGGTTTGAAAGTTCAGACTTGAGCTTAGAAAGATGTCGTTTTCTGGCTCTCCTCAGGGTAGATAGACACTTGTTCCGAGCTTTATGGAAGGAACTGAGATTACCCTCAGTTGGGTTTGCTTTCCATGAGGCAAAGGCAAGTTGTTTCAGGACAACTGCCTTGCCACAAGGTTCAGTGAACCCAAGGGCGGGAGGAAGGGTAGGACAACTGAAGACGAGAGGGGATAAATCTGTGCATGAGGGAGAGCAAGTTTCTTTGAAAGAATTCTCAGGATGAGTTGATGTTGGAGAAAGTAGTGATAGGAGACCAGTCTATAAGTTTGATGGCTGCTCGGAGACCCTGCCAGTCGGCTTGAGTGAAATGCCAGACTCAACGGCGGTGAGGTGGTTCTCTGATAATAGCCAGAGAGATGTCCACTTTGACAAGGACGTAGTCAGAAGAACCGATTGGAGCGAAGGAAGAGCAGCAGATATTGTTAGGGAAATGTGTCAAAATCAGATCCAGAAGAGATGGAGTACCATTGGTTGAGATCCGGGTAGGGAAGTTGACCGATTGAGTCAGTCCCAATGAGTCGCAGAAAGCTTTTGCTGAAGTGCCATGACAGGTGAGAGAGGTACCCACACCAAGCCAACTGGCACAATGACAATTGAAGTCCCCACATATGAGGCAGAGAAAGTTTGGATGCACTTCCACTGGAAGAGGATTTCATGGATATCAACACATTGACAGCAGGAGTGGAGAAAGACAGGTATGAAGCTGGCTTTGTATGCTGCAGCAGCAAACTGACAAGCAGAGCAGGATGTCAAAATGTACCGAATGCTTAAGATATGTTTAAGCAGAAGGGCCTGACCACTTTGAGATTTAGGGCTTCCAATCATTACCTCCGTCACCGAAGGTGAACTTTTTTTGTGTACAGGATATCTTTTTGTCGGTTTGTGTACAGGATATCTAAACTAATATATTACACGATATCTCAAAAAGTTGTGGACGGATTCGAAGGAAACTTGGTGGACATGTTAAGTGTGTAACACGGATAAACTGTTTCGATTTTGGTGAAGATTCGGATCCGGATACTAGAATATTTTTTAAGCGATTCTTCACCATTGAGAGATCGGGCCAAAAACGATATCTCAAAAAGTTGGGGACAGATTCGGACGAAATTTGGTGTACACGTTGGGGGTGTGATGAGGAAGAATCGATTCAATCCTGATGAAGATCCGAATCCAGATCTGGATACGAGCATTATTTAATTTTTAAAGTGATTCTTCACCATTGAGAGATCAGGCCAAAAACGATACAGTACTGTATAGCATAATATTTCAAAAATGTATTGGGCCCGATATGTTCTCATGGATCAGGCATTACATGGCAGAGGTATGCGCTCTACCGAGTGCCCTTCTAGTTTCTGGAGGAGAAGCAGCAGCATGTCCATCGTTGAGTGAATCCAAACTGAAGGTCAGAGATGAGATTGTTGAAAAATAGGAAAGATGATATCAGCAGCAATGATGGATTCCATGACTGTACTTATAGGTTTAAGTAAACTTAAAAGTAAGAATGGCCTATAATTTGAGGGGATGTGTTTTTGCAACCTTGTTGTGAATGTGAGTAATGTTTGTTGGTGGGCTTCCAAGCAGATGGTTGGTGACCAATAGAGAAGGACAGGCTGAAGAGAGCAGACAAAAGAAAAACATGAGCGGCAGAGTTGGATTTCAGAACATGGACATTTATACCATGTTCATGAAGAGTCAAGGCTGGACAGAACCTTCTCCATGTCTGTGCATCTGGAAAACACAGTCAAGAAGACAGTATAAACTCTGGGGTGAGGTGGGAACAGAACGGGTTGGGTTGGATACAAGAGATTAGCAGGCAAACAATGAGTTCAGACGTTCTGCCTTGTCTCAAATGGAGTTGGAAGTGAGATTGCTTGATGTATGTGATGCAAGGAGGGAAAGTAGCCGGCAGTATTTTACAATTCAAGAGTGAGTGAACACACACACACACACACACACACACACACACACACACACACACACACACACACACACACACACACACACACACACACACACACACACACACACACACACACACACTAGACAGGTGGAAGCCATTCGGCCCATCATGCCTGCACCACATCAACACCACACCAATTTATCAACACCAGATCAAAACCAGAAAATGCAAGTGTTAAGGGAGCATACACCTTAACAAGGGCCACCAGGACTTTGAGGAAGGAAACTGGTGGGAGAGTTCTGCCTTGACATTCACAAAATGATGTTTTCTGGCTTCTCTAAGGATGGACACACATTTGTTACAAGCTTTATGAAAGCTTTGTAACCACAAGCTCCTCACCCCAGGATTCAGTGTACCAGGGCCAAGTGGATAGATCAGATCGTCACAGACAATATGGGACAAACTGGTGCATTAGAGTAGACCTTTGTGGAAATATTCCCAGGCAGAATCAATATAAAATGCTTCAGAGATGGCAGTCTAATCCTTTTGTGAGAGGGCAGATTGTAGCCCCTGCGAGTTTTCCATGTGTATACAACTAGATTCTATGGCATTGAGGTCACTTTCTAACAATATACAAATAAATATGGGGTTTGGAAGTAAAATGCTTGCAAGAGTCAAGAGGAGCAGAGGGAAAACAGGAGAAGTTGGATGAAATATTTTCTCTTACCAGGTCCATGAGGAAGACGTACCGGTTGCAGAAATCTTGGTTGGAAAGTTTGCAGATTGGGTCAGTCCCACGGATTTGCAGAAGGACTTCGCTGCAATGCCATGGCCGATTGTTGCAGAATTGGCACCCAGCCAACTATCATGGTGCCATTTGAAGTCACCAAATAAGAACAGAGAAAAGGGTTGATGGGTTAAGGTTTGATCCATTGTCATGACAGGTTAAGAGAGATATACTATAATATGTATTAATGATTTTAAACTTTCAATAATATGCCCAAGTTATATAAATTTGTTTTCTTTTCATTTGTTGTTCATAATGATGCACCGAAACGTTTCCTGAGCTTATTTATTTATTTATTTATCAAACATCATAATATGCTTCTTGTTACAAAACATTTGAACTAAGTGATGTAAAATTGTAAATCCAAAGCAAATGTTATTTGGAAACATTTATGAACTGCATAAACATGAAGGTGATGCATACGAATGACATATTCTGAAAGAGCAGCCCCTTAAAGAGCACCTGTTTATTTATTTATACATTTATTGTCTGTAAATTGATGGAGACGCAAAAACAAGGTTATAAAGTGTCATTCCAGCGGCTTCTCTCCCTGAGTGCAGTGAGATGTCGAGGTATTCCGTTCATCAAGGGGATGCTCTTCCAACTGCAGCACTTTGGCGGTAGATCAGCATGGTCGCGTTTGCACCATTACCGTCAACGTGGTTTGCGTTCCACTTGGGGTTGTGTGTGCCCAAAGAGTATTGTATGCTCTATCTAGAAAAAAAAAAACATTTAAAATGTGTCTTACACAGGTGACTGTCCCATTGCTATTTCATGGAGTCACGAAAGACAAAAGCCATTGTTACTTTGAGCAAGGAGGGAAAGTAGCCGGCAGTATTTTACAATTCAAGAGTGAGTGAGTGAGTACACACACACACACACACACACACACACACACACACACACACACACACACACACACACACACACACACACACACACACACACACACACACACACACACACACTAGACAGGTGGAAGCCATTCGGCCCATCATGCCTGCACCACATCAACACCACACCAATTTATCAACACCAGATCAAAACCAGAAAATGCAAGTGTTTTTGTTTTTTTTGTATTTATTTTTTTCTTTCCAGGGGAGGGGGCATGGATGTAGATGGTCTTGGGTAAAAAACACACAACAACCACACAACACCCCTTGATGAGACTCCCACCAACAGCACTCCGTACACATGCACACAATCACCCATCAATGCTCAAGCTACCGAGAAGTCCTGTCAACATTCCTATACCCTTCTATCTCCACAACTTCCAGGTACCTATCTAATTGGTTCACGAGTCAGTAAGTGACCACTATGTTCGTTATGGGTATGTGTCTGTCTGTCTGTCCCGAGCATAGCTCCGTGGGTTTTGATCCGATGTTGATAAAATTAGGGTGCGAGGTTTGTATCATGATCTAGTTGTGTTTTCCTGAGAATGGGTGTGCTGCGCCCATTATGGGCGGAGCCACGCCCAAAAAACGCGTTTTTAAGGGGTAGCCGGTTTCAAGTTACATCTTCTCCGAGGGGGTTTGTCGAATCTGGCAGGGGTTTCAGTATTTGGTTAGCCCAATGGCACCTGCATAGCCCCACGGAGCTCGATTTTTCATTTTCGTCCCAAGGTCAAGGTCACAAGGTCACGAACTTAGAAAATGTCAAAAAAAATCAATAAATTGGGCATCGGGCTCCTTGGGTTTTCAACTGTTATGAATTAAAGTTGGTATGCAAGTAGTGCTCTTCGAGTACTACAACTTTCATCATTTACGTTTTTCCCGATTCTCGCCAGTTTGCCCGTGGCGTCCCCTCGAAGGTCAAAAAATAAAAAAGGCGAACCGTGTGCATTGCTCATGAACCATCGCCGTCTCCAGACTTGTTCAAATTTAAACTTATCTACTTTTTCTGATGCCACTACCTTTCCAGGGAGACCATTCCATGCATTAACTACCCTCTGAGTAAAAGTCCCCTACCTCACTATCGTCTTAACTCTCCTCTTCTTTACTCTCAAGCTATGGCCCCTGGTCCTATCACTATCTCCTCTGCCGAATAATTCATCTGCACTTATTTTATCTATACCCTTCATTACCTTGTACATCTCTATCATATCTCCTCATAACCGCCTCCTTTCTCGTGTATCAATCCCTGTCTCCTTCAGCCGCTCCTCATAGCTAAGTCGAGCTCGGCCCGAAATCAATCTAGTATCCCTGCGCTGAACCCTCTCTGTGGCAGTTATGTCCTTCTTCAGTTGTAGTGACCAAAACTGCACACAATATTCTAGATGTGGCCCTCACTAAATTCCTGTACAATGTTAACACCACCTCTTTTGATTTATAAATGATCCCTCTCCGAATACAACCTAAAACCCTATTTGCTTTACCTCTAGTTGCCCGGCACTGTGCTGCCTGCTTCCCTCACCATATCTATTACCACTCCCAGATCCTTCTCCTGTGTGACACGCTCTAAAATTACCCCTTGCATCCTGTAATCTCCATTTTCATTGTTCTTTCCCATCCCCAACACCTTTAATACTTGTTCAGGTTAAACCGCATCTGCCAATCTTTTGCCCAATCCGTGCAAGTATCAATACTTTCCTGAATCTGCTCACTACCCAGTTTGCTATCCACATTACTTTCAAGCTTTGTGTCATCTGCAAATTTGGAAAGCTTACTCTTTACCCCATTATCCAAATTGTTGATGTAAATAATGAATAGTACTGATCCTAGTACTGATCCCTGAGGCACCCCACTACTTACATCCTCCCAGCAAGACGTCCTCCCACTCACAGCCATCTTTTCTTCCTACCACTAAGCCAGTTTGCAATCCAATTAGCTACCTGACCAGCCACTCCACAATCCTCAGTTTGGCCAACAACCTCTGATGTGGTACCTTATCAAATGCTTCTTTAAGTCGAGATGTACTATGTCCACTGCCTTTCCCTCATCCACCCAATCACACTGCTTCATAGAACTCCAAAAGATTTGTTAAACAGGAACTACCTTTGGTAAACCCATGCTGACTACCTTTAATTCGTTTGTATTTGTTTAAATGGTTCCTCATCTGATCCTAAATTAATGTCTCTAACACCTTCCTCACAACTGAAGTCAAACTAACAGGTCTAAAGTTTCCCATTTCTTCGCTGGATCATTTCCTTAATAATGGTATTACATTTACTACTCTCCAATCCTCTGGGACGTGTCCTGACTCCAGGGAACTTTGGAAAATATCCGTTAACATCTCGCTTACCTGCTCAGCCACCTCCGTCAATACTCTCAGGTGCCTATTACCTGGCCCCAGAGCCTAATCTGCTCTTAGATTTCCTCGCTGCTCCTTTACTTTGTCTACTCCAACATGGATCTTCTCTAAAAACCCTTCCTCACCTCCTTTATAGACACTCTCAGCTATTGGCTATTCTCCTGGCTGTTCTTGTGTAAAAGTTGAAGCAAAATACCTGTTTAATAAGCCTGCCATCTCACTTTCATCACTTACCACTCTCCCTGTGCTGTTCCTCAATGGGCCCATCCCATCCATTCATTGGGACCATATTCTGTGCAGAGCGTTGGTGATGCCTAAGCAGTCTCCTTGGCTATTGGGCACAATCCTCAACAGGTCACCACTCCAAAACAGTATACCAGCATGCTGGCACTCATTTTGCCAACCTCGGAAGGATGGCATGCAGAGTCAACCCCACCTGGTATTAATTCAATGACTGAGTGGGATTTGAACTCAGGATCAGAAGATCCCAAGCTCCCCACTCTAACCATTAAGCTAACACCAGGCATAATGGGCCCCTACACTGGTCCTAACCTGTTCTTTTCCTCTGATATACTTAAAGAATACCTTGTTATTATTCCCGTGCTTTCGAAGAAAAGCGGGAATACAGTCATGCGCCGCTTAACGATGTTCCGGGCAACGACGGACCGCATATACGACGGATCTGCCAGCTCTGAAAAAAAAAAAAAAAAAATGAAAAAAAAATGTCGCTGAAAAATTCCGATCGCCGAGTGATGTCGCCGACATCGCGCTGCCAGTCGTATAAAAATAGCACATATAATTATGTACGCTGTGCAGTACATAATACTTCATAATAATAATAAACGACAGTGTGGCCCTGTTATAATGCGATCGTTGAGGTCCATAAAATGTCATCGCGAAAAAAGCGGGGTCGTGCTAAATCGGGATTCAAGGAAATCGGCTTTCAAACTGAACCAATGTTTGCATGTTTACCTTCTTGCAAGTAAATTACCTTTGAATTGAAGAATTCCGCGAATAAATTGTTGTTACAGTCGAAATTAAGACACAAATTTCTTTTTGGTGAAGCTTTTCATGTTGTTAAAACAATCGCACTGTTCCGAAAATATATATCACAATATTGACAGGAGCTCGTTTTTTCATTTGTAAATTATAACATCGATGCAATGATTACGTATTTATAAAATCCAAACGCTATTTATTCATCTTTCTATAATCGATGCGAGAGGAGATTGTAAGCTGCTGCTAACAACACCGATGGCCGTCATGAACAGCACAAGGGTAAAACTAACGTGTCTTCCGTCTTTCTTGGATACGTGTTACAATTGCCGACAGTATTCAGTACAGTAACATGCTGTACAGGTTTGTAGCCGAGGAGCAATAGGCTACACCATGGCCAGATTTACCATGTGGGGGGCCGGGGGCACAATGATTGTGGGGGGCCCCCAAATTTGGAGATAAATCAACAACTTAAATTACAACTGCTTTTCATCAACAACTGAACTTGTATCTATAGATTTGGCAGATCCTGATCAGGAATGATTTGGCATATGTGTTCACAAATTACAATTAAATCTGACAATATGACAAGATGGATTGATTGTTATTGATGTGGCTGGTGACTTATCTATGAGCTGATGACTTATCTATGAGCTCATTCTAAAATCAAATCACAAAAATGCTGTTGCTGCAAGAGTAAGAGATAGAGATGGACTAATATAAGAAAATAACAAACGACGCACTGTCCTTGATCATCCTACGAACTTCGACTAAAAATCTTCTAACTTCTAAAAACCCTCTGGGCAAGAGAAATCTGAAATGGTGATTGATAGCAGACTTCCAGCGATCGCAAATATACGGCAGTGTCATCCACATCAATGAGCATACACACGGTGCCTTAATCAATGGACAAGCTTCCTGCGCGACTTCGCGGCAGCGAACTCCGATATGATACTGTCAACCTGCATGGAATTGAGCACATCGGATTCGGTTGAAATGATGGTCAGATTGACCAGTCTCTGCTGCCCCATCGTGGAGCGAAGATGGTTCTTGATAAGCTTGAGTTTTGAAAACGAGCGCTCCCCGGAGCAGTTCGACACCATCAGTGAGAGGTAAATCCGAAGCAGCACTTCCACATTTGGGAAAGTATCGGTGAGTTTTCGCTCGATGAGAAAACTGTACATCTCGAGTTTAGTACGGCCCGAGTCTGGCTCTGACTCCTTCATCATGGCTTGAAACTGAATCATTTCTTCTGTGAGGTCAGGTGATAGATCTTCCCGATACAGCTCGCCGAGCTTCGAGCATGACTCTCGAATCTGCTCCACTTCGAGTTTAACAAGAGCACGCAGGAATCCAAATCTGTCGCTCATCTCGCTGTAAGCGTTTGTACGCTTTTCCAACTGCGACGGCAGTACGTCGATCACTGCAACATATCCACTGATGCGAAAAGACTCCTTGGCGTCTAGTTCTACTTCTGGAGTGTGTCCGTAGTCCAAGGGAGTGAGGCGGACATTACGCTTTCGTCTACACGATCCGCGAGTGAATTCCTCCGTACCTGAGCGCTCCACTCCGTCAACAACGAATGTATCAAACTGATCGTGTAATGACTGCACGAAGTTCGCCAGTGACTTGAGGAGCTGCACGGCTGTGTTGAGATCGGTAGCTTGCGACTCAAGGGTTTTTCTCGTACGATCAAATCTACCAAGGACAGTAGACCAGAAACCAGCATAGAACCCTATCTCGAGTGTGCACATCGTTTGGTGAAGTGTCTCGGCGGTGTTTCTCGTTTCACTATTCGGTTGTTCATCGTTTGCGATTTCATTGAGGACATCCATGATCTCGCTGTAACCATCTACAAGAGCTCGGGTTGCATCAGAATGAGCCAACCAACGAGTGTCGCTCAGGCACTTTGGTACTTGCAGACCTTTGGCTTTCAGGGCATCAAATAATCTGGCGTAGCACGACGTGGAAGCTGTAAAAAATACATACACCTGTTCCACGAATTCAAAGAATGCTGCTGCAGGTCTACAGAATCCCACGGTCGACTGACCGACTAAGTTCAGTGAGTGCGTCACGCATGGCACAAATATTGCGAGAGGGTTCTCCTGTTTGATCATTCCCTGCATCCCATTGTATCGGCCACTCATATTAGAGAACATTGCACTTTACGGTACTTCTACATATAGACGGTCCCCTGTGTCAGTGCCCATGCGCAGCCTGAGCCGGAGCCAGAGATGTTGTGGGCGTTTCAACCTGTTCAATACTTGTTTGATTATTGTAGTTTCACGCTAATAAAGTGGTCGAACAAATGGAACTCTGTTCTTATTTATAATCAAACAACTTGATGCAGTCGAGTAAAGATCGTCGGTGCTGGGGGTGGGTGAAAACGGACCACGAGAACGTCGACAGTGAGTTTGGATTTCTCGGGTACTGTACCCAATCTTCGCCCCCAGGACACTGCACACACGTGTGTATCACCGAAAATAGAACATTTACTCCAGAATAACTGTTCCTATGGCGCCAGTGGAAGCAGAGTGCCTGATCGAGGGTTGTGACTATATGGCTACACAAGCAGAGGCGACAGTGGTGGCGGCCATGCTGAGTATACACGCCACTGTGCACGTCGCCGCCCCCAGGGCGGCGAGCTTGAATGCCAAGATGGAGAAACTCAAGCGCCCCTCCATAGCACTGGCCGGAACGGGCGAGGCCTGGTCGTACTTCATAACCAGCTGGGGCGAATACAAAACAGGTATTAAGCTTGACGGACCTGACATAGTTGCGCAGCGACTGGAGTGCTGTAAGGAGGAGCTGAGAAAGGACCTCACTTGCGCGGCGGGTCGGAGCCTCGTGGGCAGCGATGAAGAAGACGTCCTCGCCGCCATGAAGGCGCTCGCCGTCCGGACGGAGAACACGATGGTAGCTCGAGTGGCCCTGTCTAACATGCGGCAGGGACACGAGGAGCCCGTCCGGTCGTTCCACGCCCGCATCAAGGGGCAGGCGGACACATGCAAGTATGAAATGAAGTGCACCAAGGCGGGGTGCGATCAGGTCAACGACTTCACGGAAGAGATATTGCGCAACGTGGTTGCCCGTGGCATCGCGGACCAAGCAATACAACTTGACCGACTCGGTGAGAAGAACCAGGACATGCCATTGAAGGACACGATCGAGTATATCGAGGCCAAAGAGTCTGGAAAACGCTCGGCATCGCGCCTGCTTGACACTCAGAGCACGGACGTGATCAGTAGTTCGTATCGGTGGGGAAGGCAACAGGAAGTCCGCGCCAAAGTAGGAGCCAGGCCGGAAAAACCGAAGGCCAAGCCCGAAGGAGTATGCATCTACTGCGGCGAGATGGGCCACGGCAAAACGCCTCAATGGCGCGCCAGACGCGCGGAGGGCCCCGGATACGGTAAAAAGTGCCGGAAGTGTGACCGCCAGAATCACCTCGACAAGGCGTGCCTGGGCAGCCGATCGGCTAGACCCCCATCTAAGGAGACTGACGGGATGTACGACAAGCAGACGGCAGCCTTCGTCGAGCTATGCACGGTCACCATGGCCAGCACAGAGGATGAAATACGCACGCTTCCCCTCGCTCACCACCTGTACGATGATATGTGCGATAAGTGGATGAAACGCATATCCCACCCGCAGCCATACGTCAACCTCACTCTCACCAACAAGCGCGAGGATTACAAAGCGCTGGGTTTTAACCTCCTGAAACACACCCGCGCGGTAACCCTACCGCTATGGCAGACACGGGGTGCCAGAGCTGCCTGATCAGCATTAAAGTAGTCCAACAAATGGGCCTGAGTACCGAGGACCTCATACCTGTACCCATGACCATGAAGGCCGCAAACAACAAAGGAATTCGTATCCTCGGAGCCGTGATAGTCAGATTCGCCGGTAACAGTGACGACGCTCGGAGATTGGAGACGTGCCAAATCGCGTACGTGACGGACACTTCAGACTGCATATTTCTCTCCCGCGCGGCCTGCATGGACCTGGGCATAATCTCGGACAGATTCCCGACACTCGGAGAGGTGAATCTGACGACCTCGGAATTGTGCGACTGCCCGCGACGCGTGGAGCCGCCGACCAAGCCGACCGCACTCCCCATGCCAGCGACCGAGGCCAACAGAGAGGCACTACAGTCACACTGACTCAGGATGTATGCTCATAGCACATTCAACACATGCCCACACCAGCCACTACTACGTCTTATGCTCAGTGAGAACACGACACCGGTTGCCCATCACACTCCTATCTCCGTGGCCATACATTGGCAAGATGAGGTAAAAGCAGGCCTCGACCAGGACGTTCGTCTCGGCATGTTGGAGGAAGTACCCGTCGGCACGCCGGTGACATGGTGTCAACCGCATGGTAATTTGCGCGAAAAAGAATGGCAAGCCGCGACGCACCGTCGACTTTCATGCCTTGAACAAGCATGCGTTCCGCGAGACCCACCACACCCAATCCCCATTCCACCAGGCGAGACGCGTACCTAACGGGAAGCGCAAGATAGTATTCGACGCATGGAACGGTTACCATAGCGTCCGCCTACACGAGGACGACCACCACAAGACGACCTTCATCACTCCATGGGAGCGCTACCGGTACCTATCTGCCCCACAAGGGTATATGGCATCGGGGGACGGTTACTCACGACGGTACGATGACATTGTCGTGGACATTGGTAACAAGACCAAGTGCGTAGATGACACGCTACTATAGTCAGACACGATTGAGGGGAGCTACTTCCAGGCATTCCAATGGCTGGATATATGCGGCCAGAATGGAATCATCCTCAACCAGGAGAAGTTTGTCTTCAGCGCACCCACGGTGGACTTCGCGGGCTTCACGATCACCATGACCGACGTGCGACCGTGCAGCCGCTACCTGGAATCATTTTCAGGGGAATAGCAACACAAGATATTGTATAAATAAAATAATGGATTATCTTGAAATTAAACCCGAACTTAGGATAAAATATAGAGTTTCGAAAAAAGCCAATAACAAATTAAATAACCTGTTTTCCAAATATATAAATGAATGATTTTTTTATCCATTTGGGAAAATAAGATAAAATTTAACAACCATAAAAATCTTCCAAATTCATTATAGTGTAGTAGATAGTAGAAAAATTGTGCAAATTATGATACAAGCATCAAATTTGGCATTTCTGTTCTGCAGGGCTTTCTGATCAAATCTGCCTGATTGGCCATTTGAAAATCCAAGATGGCTACAAAGTTAGCCTCCCGAAGTTGACTTTTTGCTTAAAGGTATTTGTAGTTGTCCGATTTGCATGATCTAAGTGTGGATCCCTATGTTTTCAAGCCTGCTGGAGTGGATTTTCCTGTTTTTAAAGCCCCCTGACATACACTTTTTCGGATTTTGCACATTTGTTTATGATTTTCATACGTTTGCATGACTTAACATGTATGTAGTAGTAGCTACTTATGCATGGGGTGTAGGGGTGTAGTGTTAGAGGTAGTACCTTTGTTTCAGCAGTCAGCCACATCCCTTGGATGGACTACTGTCACTGGTCCTCATCACTGGCTCCAACATCATCACTGGCTCTAACTCTCATCTATGGCTCCAAGAAGTTGCTAGTGCATGGCATCGGCCACACCCTGGTAAACCGAGTTGGCTCGCGGGCTAAACTAGATGAGGGTAGCACACTGAAGGTCTCTGCGTATGATGGAGTACATCTAGCTCCAAATTTTCGAAGTGCACGAAGTTGATGAAACAGATGTGCTGATTGAATCCAGGCCACTTACCAGTCCTTTAATCAACATTTCCAGTTCATCACCAAGTAAGAATTTCTTGAAGGAGTTATTGTCGGGCACGACCAAGGCATATTGGTGACATCACTGCTGTGAAACTCAGCATGGGGTTCAGTGTCAGCTAAGTAGGAATTGTATGTTGGCATCATACTGCAACAACTTACTAGTGCCCCAAATGTTGCCTAATCAACCCCGGATCAGTTAGGCAGCCGCACCTGAATTTACAGGACATGCCAGCGCGGGAGAGCCGAGCCAAGGATAACGGGGGTTTCAGTTATCTGGATGGTGTACAGATCGCACGGGACTTATGACACTGGAAGAACAATCGGACTAGGTGTAGGGCAGATGCATAAACCTAGTTGTATCCCATACAGGAAAGTGTCCATTATAAATTTACAGGGTGGTAAAAAGATAAACCCTCGACCCTGAACGTCATACTGGCCATGGACGCGACTTATACTGGTAAATCATGGAACACTGTCTGGACCAAGTGCTGCCTATTTCAGGAGGTTAAGAAAGAAGATCTAAAGTCCCCCCAGGCCAATCCTGCCAAAAGAGGAGATGATGTGTATATGAACTTGGCAAGAAATATTCCTCTGTTTCACTCACTCAATGCACGACCAATCAAGCTAGACCCTTCAAGACTTGACAAAGGTGGTGGGATAGAGGAAACCTTGAGACAAAACAAGGCACGATATCATGAGACTTGCAGGCTTCTATTTAACAACACAAAGTTACACAGAGCTGAAAAAAAGATCAATCCCTGCAGGTGCTAGTGATGAGGGCAGTAGAAGTAAGATCACACGAAAGGTCCAAGAAGCTAAAACACAAGAATGTTTTCTTTGCGAAACCCAAGGGGGTGAGCTTGGAGAAGCAATGAAAATGAAATTGAATAAGAGAATAAACAAATGTGCAAAAACACTCAGTGATAGAAAACTCCTTGCCAAACTGAGTGTAGGAGATGTCGTAGCACAAGAACTGAAATATCACCCTGCCTGCTTGGTGGCACTGTATAAACGAGAACGAGACTACCTGAAGGCGCAGGAGCACTGGAAGGAAGCATATCCAATTGTTTTTTTCCGAACTGGTCACCTACATTAGTGAGATGAAAACTGCCAGTGATAGTACAGATCCACCCATTTTCAGGCTTGCTGATATGACCATGCTTTACAAGCAGAGGCTGGAGCAGCTTGGTGTTGAATCGCCTGATGTTCATCCTACTCGACTTAAGGACCAGCTGCTTTTTCACATCCCCAAGCTGCAAGCTCATCGCCAACGACGAGATGTTCTGCTGGCTTTTGAGAATGATGTGGGCTCAATCCTCACACAAGCATCCAAGTAGGGTGAAGCGATCCATCTAGCGAAAGGTGCTGGGATAATAAGACGAGACATGCTCCATCAAAAGTCGCATTTCAGCAGCACGTTTCATGACACAGACCTAGAACAGGCTGTACCACCATCACTTCTGCAATTTGTATGCATGGTCGAACATGGCGCAGACATCAAGTCCCAACTCCAGCATGAAGCATCGAAATCTGACCTTTCTATATCACAGCTCCTGCCGTAAAACTGCTTTGCCAAGTACAAGGAAGGAACGGATGTCCACAGGCATTCCAAGGACCGTGAGACACCTTTTGCAGTCTACGTTGGCCTGTATGTGTTTGCCAAGACGAGGAAGAGACAACTCATTGACATGCTCCATGAGAATGGGCTCAGCATATCATACGACAGAGTCCTAGAAGTCTCAGCCCAGTTAGGAGAAGCAGTTGTTGCACGGTATGTGGAAGATGGAGTCATCTGTCCCCCCGTCTTGAGAAAGCAGTTGTTCACAACTGCAGCAGTGGACAGCATAGATCATAATCCGACTGTAACCACATAACAGCTCAAACATCCTTCCATGGCACAGTGTGTCCATTTTCCAACATCCAAGCACTGAAAATGCTGGCGATGAACGTGAGCTGCTCAAACTGGAGTCAGAAATGAAGGTGAAGAAAGTTCCAGAGCTTCCAGAAGCATTCACCAATGTTCGACCAGCATACATTACGAAAAAAATCCCAATCCTCCTCCAGTAGCAAGCCAGTCCTTACCAGCACCCGAGTCAATCTGGTCACACTTGAAAGAAGAATATTCTTGGTTGGAGGAAGTGTTCCTCACTGAGGACGTGGCTGATGCAGTCTGCATCACATGGTCAGCTCACCATGTAACACAGAAACGGAGCCATCCATTTGAAGTGAGCATTTCAGCACTGATGCCTCTGTTGCGAGACCAGGCTCACTGTTGCAACGATCAAGCATGTCATGGAGAAGGTCTGTGATACAGTGGCTTTCCTGAACCCCGGGCAGACACCTGTCATTGCTGCTGACCAACCGTTGTATGCTCTGGCAAAACAAATACAATGGCAGTGGCCCGAATATGGAGAGGACAAGTTCCTTATCATGTTTGGTGGACTTGATATAGAAATGGCTGCACTGAGATCGAGAGGAACACTACTACAGGACAGTGGCTGGACCAGTTCCATTGTGGAAGCAGAGGTGGCCTCATCTGGTACAGCAGAGTCTTTTCTGTCTGCATCCAGTGTCACCAGGACAAGACAAGCACACCAGATCACTGCATGCAGCTTGTACAAACTGATGAAGGAAGCATACCATGACTACCGCTCTGAAGAGTCTAACAGATCAGATCTAACCTTTGAAGATTGGTGTGAACAACGGAGGCAAGAGAGTCCACAGTTCCAGTTCTGGAGTCTGGTGCTGGACATGGAGCTCACCATATTCACCCTGATCCGCTCATTCAGAGAAGGAGACTTCAACCTATACCGTGAAGCACTTTCAGAACTGGCGCCTTACTTCTTTGCGAATAACAATGTCAACTATGCACGATGGATCCCAGTTCACCTCCGAGATATGATGTCGCTTGAGCAACAACATCCAGATGTGGCCAGGGAGTTTCACAAAGGGAACTTCGTTATCCACAAGTCGAGAAGAGAATTCTCTGCCCTGGCAATCGACCAGGCCCACGTGCAAAATAATGCAGTCATCAAAGGTGACGGAGGAGCAATTGGGTTGACAGAAGACCCGGCAGCACTTCATAGGTGGATGGTCGCTGGACCCGAAGTGAGTCGTCTAGTAGCTGGATACGAGGCCATGTCTGGTATGAGAGATGCAACCAACAACAGCAGACACCATGACCAGACACTGAGTGCCCAGAAATCTTTCTTTGAAAAGGTGAAAGCACTCTCTGCAGTAATGCAGGAGATGGACAACCCATTCCAAGAAGAATCAGCTGACCTACTAGTACTAGACATGAAGAACATTGCAGACCCAACTCTAGCCGAAGTGGTAGCTACACATCACCAGCGGGGCAAAGAGCAGTTCCATTCATTCCTGGAGGGCTACAGAATGAAGGTGAATGTCCTTTCTATCATCCAATCAAGAAAAACATTGTTTCTTTCTTCAAACAAGAGCAAGCTGGGGGAAGTTCAAAGGAGAAAGTCCTGAAAGACGACTGTCAGCTGTTCTCACGACAGTTCATCTCATGCCAGAACAGGCGGTGTGACTTGAAAGAATTCTTCAAGCGTGAGAATCAGTCACACCCTGCATCTCTCAGTGACAGCGGCAAGCTTAATACATGTCAGAAGTCACAGCTGGCTGAAATTCTTGAAGCGCAAGTGAACATCCCAGACAGAGAACCAAGGGGAGATGTAGTCATCATTGATGGCTCAGCACTTATCAATGCCCGACCTCCACGCACTTCAAAGATATTTGATGACTATGCTAAAGAAGACATCATCCCAAAGGTGGAATCCTATGGTGCCAGGTACGAGAGGGTGAACGTAGTGTTTGATGTGTACAAGAAGTCAAGTCTGAAGTCTGAGGCAAGGTCGAAAAAGGGGCAAGGAATCAGAAGAAGAGTGACATGAACCAGTAAGACCCCAAGTAACGGGAGAAGCTTTCTTCAAGATGACAGCAACAAGACTGAGCTGTTTCACTTCCCTGCGGAAAAGATGTGTGAAGCACAGACGACAAGCACAGTCATTGTCACAAAAGGAGAAGATGCCATTAGCAACACAAGGAAGTTACTGGATGCTGTGTCTCCATGTTGTCATGAAGAAGCTGACACTCAAATATTTGTACATGCCAGGGATGCAACGACGGATGGTAGCAAGTCCATTATCATTAAGGCTAATGACACGGACGTACTAGTCATAGCAATATCTGTACTGCCATCCTTACAGGAACTAGGTCTTGAGAACATGTGGATTGCCTTTGGTCAAGGAGCCAAGGCACGATGGATTCCAGTCCATGAGGTAGTTTCTGCAATAGGGCCTGAGAAAGCTCGAGGGATCCCATACCTCTATGATGCGCTCACTGGATGTGATGTCGTGTCTGCCTTCCACGGTAAAGGGAAGAAAACTGCATGGCAGACTTGGAACGTCTTTGATAATGTTTCTGAAACATTCACCAATCTCAGCCAACATCCAACATTGATTCGTGATCTTGACCTGCAGAGGCTGGAGAGATTTGTTGTCCTCATGTATGACATATCAAGCGCAGCCACTGGTGTGGATGGAGCAAGACTGGATCTCTTTGCCCGCAAGCAGAGGCCGTACAACTCAATTCCACCAACACAGGCAGCCCTCAGAGAACATGCAAAGCGTGCGGCCGATTAGGCTGGGATCATCTGGGGCCAGGCAACCATCTCCAATCCAGACATGAGCAGTCCCACTGAATGGGGATGGACACAGAAAGGAGAGATGTGGCAGATATGTTGGACAACACTACCCCCTATTGCAGACAGCTGTCAGGAACTGACCAAGTGTTCCTGTAAGAAAGGTTGCAACCGGAGATGCAAGTGCTTTCAGTCAGGGCTCCCCTGCACAGCACTCTGCAGCTGCATATGTGGACAGTAGCAGCTGGAGTAACATTCGCATGGTATGTATAAGTTTGAACATTTACTAGCCAGGGCCCGGTTGCAGAAAGGCCTTAGCTTCATATGACAATCATTAAAGTGGTGCAAAATCAGAAAAAGTGTGTGTCAGGGGGCTTCAAAAACAGGAGAATCCACTCAAGCAGGCTTGAAAACATAGGAATCCACCCCGAGATCATGCAAATCGGACAACTACAAATACTTCTAAGTAAAAAGTCAACTTCAGGAGGCTAACTTGGCGGCCATCTTAAAAAATGGTCGCCATCTTGGATTTTGAAATGGCCAATCAGGCAGATTTGATTAGAATCCCCTGGAGAACAAATGTTGTAAATTTGATGCTTGTATCATTTGCATGATTCCTCTTAAAAATTGCTGTTATCTGCCCCAGTATTAAGATCTCATAGTTGGTTCAAGTGGATGTGGAAAAACCTGCTTGCTTTTAAAGATGCTCCTTACTCCAAACTTTACAGATTATGATAATCTAATAATTTTCACAAAGTCGAGTTTTCAACCTGAGTATCAACTACTCTCACAAGGTTTTAATGCTGGTCTTCAAAAAGAAGATACAATCTGTTTATTTAAACTTAAAAACAAACTAAACTAGCGATACCCGTGCACATGCACGGGATAGCAGTACAACATAGCTGGAAGCAGACGACAGACCGTACACGGGGAATGACAAGAATACGCATTGTGCAAAATGCAAGTGGTACTATGGAACGCCAAGACTTCCCAAACATTGTCGGCATGTCCGCGAAGTGCCACAGCAATTTCATAGGGATCGTGTGATGGCGAGCCGAGTTTTTAGTGTGCAAGCTTGGTATTATAATAGAGATGACTACAACAGTGAAGACATAATACGACTATTTTGTGATACACAGAGATATAAAAAGAAATCAAAACCGATAACATGTATTCTGAGTGATAATACAGATGATATACCTTCTCCCCAAGATTTGGATAAATCAAAAAAGAACCTCGTTATCTTTGATGATTGTGTTAATGAGAGAAACCAAACGGTAATGGGCAGCTACTACACAAGAGGGAGACATTCTTCTTGTAATTGTATTTATCTTAGTCAATCATACTTTCAACTCCCTCATCATTCCATAAGAAACAATGCTAATACTTTTATTTTATTCAAGTTAAATTCAATAGATATAAACAATTTTTGGATAGATAATTGTTCTGCATTATGGAGTAAAAAGGAATTTGGGGATTACATGAAGCACATGACTGAAAAATATAAATATATTGTGAAACAAGATGAGATATTAAGGAATATATTTTTTATTTTATAAACAATTACATATTGTTACTGGCCGGGGGTTGGCCGCCAACCGACCGCTCTGAATGGAGCCGCAAGTCGAGTCGGCCCGACCGATCGCCCGGAATATAGATCGCCGCCCGGATAACTCCGAGCAACGGGTCCTTGTACAAGAACCGAAATACGCCAATCGGCAGATCATGTGGGGAAGGGTCGATTGCCAATCTTCAATGTACCTAAATACCCACGTGATCCAACCACCGGGGTATTCCACCCTCGACGGATCTCGTACGGAACAAACCGCCGAGGCGAGCTTGTCCGTGCGCGATTCCGAGCGGCGTAACCGCCGAGAACCGTCGGTCCAAATGTCCCCCTATTACGGCAAACCAACGGCTTTCGAACTCCCAACACACGAAATGTTCAGTCAATGAGGGAATGGACGAAATGAGCAGGTTTACATTCACACAAGGACATTTATTATAATGAAACACGTATGCAATTAAATAAGGCAAAACACGTATGCAATTATACATGCAACAAAAGCACGACAAAAGAACTACAACCGTCTACTTATTATGTACAGTCATTTACACTTAACAGCAGTTCCTACTTATCAGACGGGCCCACGGACACACGTACGCACACGCACACGCACACGCACACACACACACACACACACACGACGGTGGCTGAGCCCTTTAATCACGAGGTCCAGCTCGGAGGACAGGTGAGCTGAAATTCAGAGCTTGACTCGAACCTTTCCACCTTGTGTGGTCTTCAACTTGTCCGGACCCGGGCTCCAGCGAGAGCGAGCTGGATCCAAATCGCCGTGAGCTGCGTTCCTTCCTGAGCTCCCGCGAATCCTCCCGCGCTTCTCAACACGTGCCGGTGAGATGAGGCGCCGATCCTTCCTGTCGATGCGTCGCTTCCCCCGAGGAACCAACTCCAAGAAGAGGCCGACGCGTCGCACCAAGCCGGGAAACAAAATGGAGAACGACAAGCTCCACGAACCAAGAGGAAGAGGAAGAAGAGGAAGAAACCTCCACTCGCAGCTCGAGCCGAACAACTCACTCAAGTTCCTTCCAAAATAAAGCAGCAGCCGAAGCTCACTGAGCCAGCCAAAGCAAAAAGCTTACTCCTCCCACGGGACTCAGTACACGAACTCTGCACACGGGACTCCCCCGAACTCTTTACACGCGACTTTCACGAACTCATCCCTACCACGGGACTCCCACGAACTCTTTTTGAACAAAGAAAAGATGTCCTCTTTATCCTTTGCACCCCCTCCCCCGCACCCGGCGTGACTCATGCCCTCGTGATCCACCCCCTGCTCAACCACGAGTGGGAGGGAGTTGTTGACGTCACCGCAGGGTTCTTCTTCCTCTTCGCAGAAGAGGGGGAGGGACGTCTCCATTGTTTGCTCCCTAACTATTAAATCGATCCACAGCGCATCTAATCGATTTCAAAACATTTAAACAATGGAAAGTGAGCTATCAAGGGAACATGCACTTATCGACATAGCTGACTAAGGGAACCTGTATGTTGTGTGCAATTGAATTCCAAATTCGTAACAATATATACATGATAACTATTATTATAAATCTTGTGGGTAAATCTGCTTCTGGAAAAAAACTTTCAAAAATCAAGCTTCTTGTATAATACAAATGAGAATATTGTAAATTCACTTAAAAAAACACCCTGTGATACGCATTGTATCAACAACAACTAGAGCAATAAGACCTGGAGAAGACCTGGAGAAGGTAAAGATTATTACTATATTTCAGTGGAGGAACATATGCGATTGAGGAATTAATGTCAAATATTTGAGGAGGTTTCTCTTGGTACAACAAAATATTCACATTGTAAGAGTAAGTTAAAGAAACTAAAATCTGGTGGTCTTGGGATATTAGAAGCTAATCCAGAAGGAATGAGACAAATTATTAAACATCTGAGCGGGATTAAGATTTTATCATTCGGTTTTGATGTTGATGAGGAAACTCAATGCAAATGTATGAAAAGCAGAGATACAAGTATTAGTGAAGAAGAAATTACAACTCGTGTCAATGTTAATAAAGAATTTGATGAAATATTTAAAGAAAAGGATTTATTTGAACACATCTACTTTAATGATGAAGAAAAGGAAAATTTCCCTGTTGATCTTTACAATTCATTAAATGATATTTTCCAATAAAAAGATGGATGCGAAAGAAAGAGCAAGAAGATTTAAGTAGCATCAAGAGTTGATTTCAAAAGTTGTAAAACAACAGGAAGACATTAAGAAGAAACGGTGAAGAAAGAAACTAACAGGTGAAGAAGCATTTGAAAGAAAAGAAGAGAAATTTTTTTAACCACTTTTAAAAACTTCCCAAGAAAAAATTGTAGATGTTTCCACAGTTCCCACAATAGAATATACTCCTAAAAAATTCAAATGTTAAAAGATTTCAGTCAAATGACGGAGGAAGAATTTGAGCATATAGGAGAATTAGAATATGATGATGAAGGATTATTTCAACAACTGGAAGAGATTACTCAACCCCCTGATTATGTTGTGAATGCTCTTCAAAACAATGAATATTCAGCAGATTCAAAAACCAAAGCAGGACTCATTCCAACAGAACAACCAGCAATATTTCATCTTGTTCAAGAAAAGGTATTGATATTTAATGATGAATTAAAGTTCTTGAGTTCTGCTCAACCCCCTGTTAAATTAACCCCCAGATTCATGTTTCTTCTCACAAAAGATGGAAGACAAGGTTCAACTGTGAGGGATAAATCAAAGTATTTTGATAAACCATTGGACATGGAAAATAATGATGATGACCGTTTTTACAGCCATTTTTCCCTGCTGTGCAGGGGTTGGGCTTTTTTTCTTGAGGCAATGTTTTATGGCCGGATACCCTTCCTGACGCCAACCCTGGTCGCCTCTTACGACACACAGGGATATGGTACACCTATTCTAACCGGGGCATATACCGGGACCAGTACACTGGTACTCATTTCGCCGACCTCGGAAGGAAGACAGGCTGAGTCAACCCCCTGGTGTTAATTCAGCAGCCAACGGGGCTTGAACTCAGGACCCTTGGATCCCAAGCCGCCACCCTAACCACTAAGCCAACACCAGGCTCGGTTAATAGCTAAGCGCTCCCAAGAATTTTTTTTTTTTTTTTTAACTTAAAATGGACTAATTCGGCGCAGTAAACAAAACCTTTTATAGTTCATTGCAACAAATGTAGGTCATAGGTCATAGGCTATACGTAAAAATGGAATTACCAGGTCCCCATCCCCCCTTCCCTCCCCATCAATCCACCACTGAAATAAAACTTTTTTCTTTACAAATTACACTGGGCTGCATTTGAAATATTTTTTTCAGAGGTCTAGGTTTTCTCAACGGTTCTCATATGCTTTTTGCATGCTGAATTCAGAAATGTATCTAATTTCGCTCAATCAGGTAAAGTTTTGATGCTATCTCAATTTTAAGGAAAAAATAATCAAAATTTTTGTGCTTTTAATTAGCATTTTTTAATTCAAAATCAGACATTGACAGAAAATGTACAAAACTATATATAAAATGACGCACAAGTACCGTTAATGGGAAATTCAACATTAAAAATACCCCCCGAGCGGGAGTGCCGGCCATCTCTGCCAGAGGTCGAAAGTAACTCTGTGCCAGACTGGAATAGGGGCAGTTCATAAAGTACGTACGCTCTACTTCCGGGTTTCAAAACCACCCACCCCCCTCTGTATGCAGGCTAGTGACCACCCACCCACCCACCCCCCTCATACATCGCTAATCGCTTGCAAAGCTAGCAGTTCCTTATGAGCCGATGTTTGTAAGTCATGACGATGCAGTCCGTAGCGGTGTAATTTACCTTTTTCTTTGAATATCACAGCACGTCATTTATGAAAATAAAAGTACAAATTGACATTCAAGACAATGTTAATGTCAAAATGAAAGCAAGTGTGCATATAAACTTGTGTTGCATTGTTTTAGTTAAATCTGACAAGAGCTTCAAATGTAATATTTGTCTCGGAGAGTTCCGGTTCTTAAGTTAATACTTTTATTTTTGTATGTACTTTATGAACGGCCCATATTTGTATGTACTTTATGAACGGCCCATATGGGGAATCAGAGCGAAGCTTGAAGGGCTATAAAATCGGAACGAGAGCAAATTTAAAAAAAAAAGGCTCGTGTTGTTCTAGATAATAGTCCGTAGTATCTGAATCACTAATAACATTTGATCTCACTTGATAAATGAGGGAGGAGATACGATTTGAAATCGACGATTTTCGCAACTTTGACAGCCTCGTGACGTTGACCTCGACCTTGGATGACCTTGAAAGTTATATCGTTGTGCATGTCTCATCGACCTCTATCCATTCCACTATTGGTTATTTGTCTCCACTCGGTTTGATTGTGGACGGACGTACGGATGGGCGGACAGACTTCGAGACTGTTATTATTAGGTCATCTCTACTGAGATGATAGAGATGACCTAAAAAGACGAAGGAAAACAGCGACTGAAGTTGGGTGTTGCCAGAAACAACGATTTATCTATATTTTTCTGAAATTGAAATGAAAGTAATTGAGAAGGCACTTTCTTCCACATTAAGTGTACTTGTGTGTCATTACACTGGGCTGCATTTGAAATCTTTTTATTCAGACGTCTAGGTTTTCTCAACGGTTCTTAAATGTTTTTTGCATGCTGAATTCAGAAATGTATCAAATTTCGCTCAATAAGGTCAAGTTTTTATGCTATCTCAATTTTAAGGAAAAAAAACTAATCAAAATTTTTGTTTTTTTAATTAGCATTTTTTTTATTCAAAATCAGACTTACATTGACAGAAATTGTACAAACTATACATATAATGACTGTATTGTGTGACCTGATTGAGCGAAATGAGATACATTTCTAAATTCAGCATGCAAAAAGCATACAAGGTCTGTTGAGAAAACCTAGACCTCTGAAATGACGCAGACCAGTGTTATCAATACTGTTTGCCATCACAAAGCATAAAATTAACGCTGGGTTGTTAGCAATAAACGTAAACTTCCAGGAGCATACGAAGCAGCGCTTCATTGCTCATACACCGCCAAAAGAAAGGGAGGGTGTTTCATGGATCTCAGTTCCATGGGTCCCTGCTACTTCATACAAAACCATAAAGGCAAACAATCCCCAATTTATCATCCAGGAAATATTCCACGACATATTGCATTGAATTTCCTGGGTACTTCAGCGAGTGTGTGTGTGTGTGTGTGTGTGTGTGTGTGTGTGTGTGTGTGTGTGTGTGTGTGTGTGTGTGTGTGTGTGTGTGTTATATATATATATATATATATATATATATATATATATATATATATATATATATATATATATATATATACACACAATGATAAGCCAAAACATTATGACCACCGATAGGTGAAGTGAATGACATTGATTATCTTGTTACAATGGCACCTGCCATTAGGCAGCAAGTGAATAGTCAGTTCTTGAAGTTGATGTGTTGGATGCAGGAGAAATGAATGGGCAGAAGTAAAAACCTGAGTGACTTTGACAAGGGCCAAATTTTTATGGCCAGACGACTGGGTCAGAGCATATCTGAAACGGCAAAGCTTGTGCAGTGCTCCCGGTCAGCAGTGGTGAGTATCTACCGACAGTGGCCTGAGGAGGGACAAACCACAAACCAGCGACGGTGTTGGGAGCCCAAGGCTCATCGATGCGCGAGGGCAATGAAGGCTATCCCATCTGGTCCAAACCGGGAGAAGGTCTAGTGTGGCACAAGTCACAGGGAATTTTAATGGTGGTCACGGGAGGAATGTGTCACAATCCACAGTGCATCGCACCCTGCTGCGTATGGGGCTGCGTAGCCGCAGACCGGTCAGTGCCCATGATGACCCCTGTCCACCGTCGAACGTACCCACAATGGGCACGTGAGTGTCGGAACTGGACCTTGGAGCAGTGGAAGAAGGTCGCCCGATCCGATGAGTCCCGTTTTCTTTTAGATCACGTGGATGGCCGTGTACGTGTGCGCCGTTTACGTGGGGAAGTGATGGCACCAGGATGCACTGTGAGAAGACGACAAGCCAGTGGAGGGGGTGTGATGCTCTGGGCAATGTTCTGCTGGGAATCCCTGGGTCCAGCCATTCATGTGGACATCAATTTGACAAGTCACCGACCTAAACATCGTTGCAGACCAGATACACCCCTTCATGGCAATGGTATTCCCTGATGACAGTGGCCTCTTTCAGCAGGATAATGCGCCCTGCCACACTGCACACATTGTTCGGGAATGGTATGAGGAACATGATGGAAGTGTTCACAGTGTTGCCCAAGCCTCCAAATTCTCCAGATCTCAATCCGATTGAGCATCTGTGGAATGTGCTGGACCGACAAGGCCCATCCACGGCGGATCCACCTCGCAACTTACAGGACTTAAAGGATCTGCTGCTGATGTTTTGGTGCCAGATACCACAGGATACCTTCAGGGGTCTCGTAGAGTCCATGCCTCGGCGGGTCGGCGCTGTTTTGGTGGCACACGGAGGACCAACAGCATATTAGGCAGGTGGTCATAATGTTTTGGCTCAGTGTATATGTGTGTGTGTGTGTGTGTGTGTGTGTGTGTGTGTGTGTGTGTGTGTGTGTATGTTATTTATATATATATATATATATATATATATATATATATATATATATATATATATATATATATATATATATATATTGTTACGAATTCTGGCCCGCCTGGCATGCGATCGGCCACGTACCTTTAATGGCAGCCGCGTCGGCCACCGGACGGACAATTCAGTCGTGACCCTCCTGGAACAACCGCCAGGAGCCAGTCACGGGTGGGGGTTTAACCTCACCACAACCCAGTCCGCATTCTACCCGCGCGAAATAGGGTGAATCGCCGAATGTCGATATATCTAAATACCCGCGCGGGTAACCTACTGAGGGGTTGCACCACGCCGCAGGTCGGCTTAGGACACAAACCACTTAAGCAGTTCGTTCCGTGCTACAGGGATAACCGAGCGGTGTTATCGCCGACCTCGATGGCTCAGATTATTTATCGGGTGTTTAAAACCCACTGCCAATCATTCCACGATTCATGGATGGCACTTTCAAAAGAGGGGAGGACGCAACGAACGGGAAACATTTCACAAGCACATTTATTACACATATAACACAAACAAGCAAGGGCAGTCATGCAATATGTACAGCAAGAAATGAAAGACATTGCGACCGACTATAGCATTAAATGTACAGGTACTTAAACAGGTTTACTTCATGGACTGGTGCCACAAACACACATACAAAAGCCCAAAGAAAAGAAAACCTCCCTTCTGTGGCCGGTGAACCCTCTCCGGCACTCTCCTCGTCCGTACGCGCAGGTCCACCACAGACCGCCTGCGGCGCCTCCCGTCCGCGTCTCTGAAACGTCGCCCGGACTCGCCACTGGCCCGCGCCTTCACCGACAGGTCGCTCAACGCCAAGATGAGAGGGAGGGAGAGAGAACTCGACCTCGACGACAAAGAAAGAGAGAGATCCAGCACGACCCTGACAGAGAGGATGACGTCGACGACCCAGACAAAAAAGGACTTGACCTCGACCATCAAGAGAGAGAGCGAGCCCGGCGTCCTGTCCGCCTTATATAGCGCGGGGCTCCACCCTTCGCTCCTCCCCGTTTTTGGCTCTGCCTCGCTTCGAGAAGGTTCCCAAAAAGGGGCGTTCCCTCACCCCGACCACCTCACGCCGTGCATCCACCAATCGGCGGCGAGCTGCCCTCCCCCTTTCCTTCACACCAAGCGCGGGGAAAACAGGCAGGAAAAACCCCACAGGCTTCACAAGAGCTTTTGTTCTGCCAATACTTCTCGTCGGAAACCGTATTTCCGTGGTCCGCGGAGGATGGCGTTCGTAAGCGGGCGTAGTGGCGAAGATGGTGGTGATTGTTGTGGGGGTGGTGTGAGCGTGGTGGGTGTTGTGGCGTAGTTGGTGGTGGTTGTTGTTTGCATGGAGGTTTGTTGCAATGGTTGCTCAAAATAACGAGAAAGAAAAACGGCTATCTCAAAGGGTCGCAGCCCGGTGAACACGAGGAATCCCCTTTAAACAACGGTGGGGACCTATCTGCACATTAACTTAGCGTCATAACTGATCTAAGGACCCTTTATGGTGTATTGCGAATTTTCACAGCTGTAACAATATACAGTCATGCGCTGCTTAACGACGTTCCGGGCAACGAGGGATCGCATATACGACGGGTCTGCCAGCTCTGAAAAAAAAATTAAAAAAAAATGAAAAAAAATATGTAGCTGAAAAATTACTATGGCTGAGTGATGTCGCCTCGTATAAAAATAGCACATATAATTATGTACACTCTACAGTTCATAATACCTCATAATGATAATAAACAACGACAGTGTGGCCCTGTTATAATGCGATCGTTGAGGTCCATAAAATGTCATCGCGAAAAAAGCAGGGTGGTGCTAAATCGGGATTCAAGGAAATCGGCTTTCAAACTGAACCAATGATTGCACTTTACCTTCCAGCAAGTAAATTACCTTTGAATTGAAGAATTCCGCGAATAAATCGTTGCAATTAAAACAAATTTATTTTTAGTGAAGCTTTTTATGTGATAAAAACAATCGCAGTTCCGAAAATATATGTATGTGTATGTATATATATATATATATATATATATATATATATATATATATATATATATATATATATATATATATATATATATATATATATATATCACAATTGACAGGAGCTCGTTTATTCATTTGTAAATTATAACATCGATGCAATGATTACGTATTTATAAAATCCAAACGTATTTATTCACCTTTCTATAATCGATGCGAGAGGAGGTTGTAAGCTGCTGCTAACCACACTGATGGCCGTCATGAACTGCACAAAGGTAAATCTAACGTGTCTTCTGTCTCTTGGATGTGTGTTACAATTGCCAACAGTATTCAGTACAGTAACATGCTGTACAGGTTTGTATCCGAGGAGCAATAGGCTACACCATATAGCTTAGGTGTCTAGGTTTGTGTAAGTACGATGTTCGAAAACGATAATGAAAAAAAAAAATGATGTTCGAACAACGACGACGTCACTTAACAACGCGTTTCTCAGAACGTAACCCCGTCGTTAAGTGGCGCATGACTGTATATACATATATGTGTGTGTACACATATATATATATATATACATATATATATATATATATATATATATATATATATATATATATATATATATACATACATATATATATATATATGTGTGTATGTGTGTATGTGTGTATGTGTGTATGTATATATATATATATATATATATATATATATATATATATATATATATATATATATATATATATATATATATATATATATATATATATATATCCAAAAGTCATATTATATACATGGACATAACATACTGCACGGAAAAAAAAATAACTTCATGGACCTTTGAATATTTTGACTTTACTTTTCAGAAAATTTAGAACTCAATAAAAAAAAAATCTCGACTTTTTGTGAGACTGCATCTTTCACAAAAAACAAAGAAAAGAATAACATAATCGTGGCAGTCGATTCTAAAGAGATGAACATTCATAGTATTACAGCCAAGATGTGGCCCGTTTTAAATCCTTCTTGTTGGTAAGGAAATGTGTTGTTCTTGCATTCACAGCTGTTGTCATCAAGTAAGACTTTATAAGCCAGAGCTGTCATCAGGAGTGAGAGAGATGATTGGCACCACGTTTACCAAAACGGTTGGGTCTTACTTCCATCTCGGATTACTCAACACACCAGTACATGGATTTGGTCTTGCATCGTAATATATCAAGCTTGTAGCATTATTTGTTTTGTCTTATGAATTGGAATAATGGCATTTATGACCAAGGATTGTGCCTAGTGTTGGCTTAGTGGTTAGGGTGGTGGCTTGGGATGCCTAGGGTCCTGAGTTCAAGCCCTGTTGGCTGCTGAAATGACACCAGGAGGTTGACTCACCCTGTCATCCTTCTGAGGTCAGTGAAATGAGTACCAGTGGAGCAGCCAAAAGGCTGCACACGAATAGAAATGGTATTTGATGGACATGTTAAAATCAGGTATTGGTGTGGTGCAGGCATGATGGGCCAAATGGCCTCCTCCTGTGGATAATTTCCTTGTAATCCTTGATGTGATGACAAGGCAGACATCTGAACTCGTGTTCAATTCATGGCAATGAAGAAACATCCGTCCTACACAAAAAAAGAATTTTTTTTTTATTAATGTTTCTAATGTTAGTCCACTGTTGAGAATTGTTCAGTTATTGGCAGTTGAGAACGACTTCGTCAGTGGAGGCATGAAAAAAAAAATACAAAAAGGTGCTATTGCTGCTCCCACAGCTGAGATGACCTGATATTTCTTACGTAAAACATCTTAAACGTCAGGAATCATCATGCATGCTTTCTAAACTATTGACACCTCCCCGCACTCCCACAGACAAAACAGTGTGCATGTATATTTATACACACACTATATATATATATATATATATATATATATATATATATATATATATATATATATATATATATATATATATATATATATACACATATATACATATACTCGCGGGGTGTGCTTTCACATTGTGTAAGCATATGAACCGTGCTTCTCCATTGTCTCAGGTCGCTCAACTGCATCTCATTATTAATACATTAATTTTAATTTATATTTTCATTTTCGGATGTTATCCGACAATTGTGTCATTTTTCCGGAGTATTGGCTTTGACGTCCGTCGGCACACAAAATTACCGTGCTTCCCCAATGTCTCGGATCGCTCGCCTGCTTTTTTTTTTCATTTATTTATATATTCATTTATGGATGTTATCCGACAATGAGATTTTTTTTTAATGTTGTCTGAAGCTCTTTATGGATGTCGTCCAAAGCATCAGCTTCGATGTCCATCCGCAAACAAAATTACAGCTTTCTACGTTACCCGGAAGGTACTGATCGTTAATAACAGTCAGTCAGTCAGTCAGTCAGTCAGTCAGTGAATCAGTCAATTAGTGGTTAGAAAGGGCTTTATATATTAGAATATAGTGGCAAATACCACCCGTCGGCTTAACTGACGGGAATACCGAGAGGAGAGAAAAGAAGAGGGAAGAGGGAAGAGGGGGAGGGGGGGGAAAAAGAGAGAGAGAGAGAGAGAGAGAGAGAGAGAGAGAGAGAGAGAGAGAGAGAGAGAGAGAGAGAGAGAGAGAGAGAGAGAGAGAGAGAGAGAGAGAGAGATGGTGGGGGGAGGAGGAGGTGGAGGGGGGAAGAGTGGAGGGAGGGGAAGCAAGGAAGGGTGGGGCAGTGAGGAGGAAAGGAGAGTGAGGAGAGGTGGGGGAAGGGGAGGCAGACGTGCAGTTGAGCATTAATGATGATTCATACCACCTCATCAAAATGCTTCTGCAAAGAACAACAGTGAAGGTGGAAACAAAATAAAGTCTGAAATCCATTTTCAACTGGTCATACAATAATACCACCCAGAGACAAACACCACCCAGAGGCGTCTGAAGCCAACCACCGCACGGACTCGTCCGGAGTCAACCACCGCCCGGACTCGTCCCGAGTCAACCGCCGCCCGGACTCGTCCCGAGTCAACCGCCGCCCGGACTCGTCCCGAGTCAACCGCCGCCCGGACTCGTCCCGAGTCAACCGCCGCCCGGACTCGTCCCGAGTCAACCGCCGCCCGGACTCGTCCCGAGTCAACCGCCGCCCGGACTCGTCCCGAGTCAACCGCCGCCCGGACTCGTCCCGAGTCAACCGCCGCCCGGACTCGTCCCGAGTCAACCGCCGCCCGGACTCGTCCCGAGTCAAACGCCGCCCGGACTCGTCCCGAGTCAAACGCCGCCCGGACTCGTCCCGAGTCAAACGCCGCCCGGACTCGTCCCGAGTCAAACGCCGCCCGGACTCGTCCCGAGTCAAACGCCGCCCGGACTCGTCCCGAGTCAAACGCCGCCCGGACTCGTCCCGAGTCAAACGCCGCCCGGACTCGTCCCGAGTCAAACGCCGCCCGGACTCGTCCCGAGTCAAACGCCGCCCGGACTCGTCCCGAGTCAAACGCCGCCCGGACTCGTCCCGAGTCCAACGCCGCCCGGACTCGTCCCGAGTCAAACGCCGCCCGGACTCGTCCCGAGTCAACGCCGCCCGGACTCGTCCCGAGTCAAACGCCGCCCGGACTCGTCCCGAGTCAAACGCCGCCCGGACTCGTCCCGAGTCAAACGCCGCCCGGACTCGTCCCGAGTCAAACGCCGCCCGGACTCGTCCCGAGTCAAACGCCGCCCGGACTCGTCCCGAGTCAAACGCCGCCCGGACTCGTCCCGAGTCAAACGCCGCCCGGACTCGTCCCGAGTCAAACGCCGCCCGGACTCGTCCGGAAGTCAAACGCCGCCCGAACTCGTCCGGAAGTCAAACACCGCCCGAACTCGTCCGTAGACAAACAACGCCGAGACACGTCCGGAGCCAAACACTGCTCCGACGCTTCAAAAGATAAACACTGCCCAGGACGCGTCCACAGCCAAATGCCATCTGCACGCGTTCGGAGCCAAACACCGCCGGGACGCATCTGAAGATAAACACCACCCAGACGTGTCTAGAGCCAAACACCATCTGGATGCATCCAGAGCCAAACACTGCCCGGACGTGTCTGAAGACAAACGCCGCCCTCACGCATTCGAAGACAAATGCCACCCAGACAGATGCATCTGAAGACAAACGCCACCCAGACGCGTCCGGAGCCACACGCCACCCGGACGCGTCCGGAGCCAAACGCCGCCAGGACGCGTCCGGAGCCAAACGCCGCCAGGACGCGTCCGGAGCCAAACGCCGCCAGGACGCGTCCGGAGCCAAACGCCGCCAGGACGCGTCCGGAGCCAAACGCCGCCAGGACGCGTCCGGAGCCAAACGCCGCCAGGACGCGTCCGGAGCCAAACGCCGCCAGGACGCGTCCGGAGCCAAACGCCGCCAGGACGCGTCCGGAGCCAAACGCCGCCAGGACGCGTCCGGAGCCAAACGCCGCCAGGACGCGTCCGGAGCCAAACGCCGCCAGGACGCGTCCGGAGCCAAATGCCGCCAGGACGCGTCCGGAGCAAAACGCCGCCAGGACGCGTCCGGAGCCAAACGCCGCCAGGACGCGTCCGGAACCAACCACCACCAGGACACCTCCAGAGCCAAACACCACCAGGACGCATCCGGACACGAACAACCACCCGAACGCATCCGGAGCCAAACACCGCCAGGACGCGTCCGGAGCAAAACGCCGCCAGGACGCGTCCGGAGCCAAACGCCGCCAGGACGCGTCCGGAGCCAAACGCCGCCAGGACGCGTCCGGAGCCAAACGCCGCCAGGACGCGTCCGGAGCCAAACGCCGCCAGGACGCGTCCGGAGCCAAACGCCGCCAGGACGCGTCCGGAGCCAAACGCCACCAGGACGCGTCCGGAGACAAACGCCGCCAGGACACCTCCAGCGCCAAACACCACCAGGAAGCATCCGGACACGAACAACCACCCGAACGCATCCGGAGCCAAACACCGCCAGGACGCGTCCGGAGCAAAACGCCGCCAGGACGCGTCCGGAGCCAAACGCCGCCAGGACGCGTCCGGAGCCAAACGCCGCCAGGACGCGTCCGGAGCCAAACGCCGCCAGGACGCGTCCGGAGCCAAACGCCGCCAGGACGCGTCCGGAGCCAAACGCCGCCAGGACGCGTCCGGAGCCAAACGCCACCAGGACGCGTCCGGAGCCAAACGCCACCAGGACGCGTCCGGAGACAAACACCGCCAGGACGCGTCCGGAACCAACCACCACCAGGACACCTCCAGCGCCAAACACCACCAGGACGCATCCGGACACGAACAACCACCCGAACGCATCCGGAGCCAAACACCGCCAGGACGCGTCCTGAGCCAAACGCCATCAGGACACGTCCGGAACCAAACGCCACCCGGACGCGTCCAGAGCTAAATGCCGCCAGGACGCGTCCAGAGCCAAACTCCGCCAGGACGCGTCCGGAGCCAAACTCCGCCAGGACGAGTCCGGAGCCAAACACCGCCAGGACGCGTCCAGAGCCAAACACCGCCAGGACGCATCGGGAGCCAAACACCGCCAGGACGCGTCCGGAGCCAAACACCGCCAGGACGCGTCCGGAGCCAAACACCGCCAGGACGCGTCCGGAGCCAAACACCGCCAGGACGCGTCCGGAGCCAAACACCGCCAGGACGCGTCCGGAGCCAAACACCGCCAGGACGCGTCCGGAGCCAAACACCGCCAGGACGCGTCCGGAGCCAAACACCGCCAGGACGCGTCCGGAGCCAAACACCGCCAGGACGCGTCCGGAGCCAAACACCGCCAGCACGCGTCCGGAGCCAAACACCGCCAGCACGCGTCCGGAGCCAAACACCGCCAGCACACGTCCGGAGCCAAACACCGCCAGCACGCGTCCGGAGCCAAACACCGCCAGGACGCGTCCGGAGCCAAACACCGCCAGGACGCGTCCGAAGCCAAACACCGCCAGGACGCGTCCGGAGCCAAACACCGCCAGGACGCGTCCGGAGCCAAACACCGCCAGGACGCGTCCGGAGCCAAACACCGCCAGGACGCGTCCGGAGCCAAACACCGCCAGGACGCGTCCGGAGCCAAACACCGCCAGCACGCGTCCGGAGCCAAACACCGCCAGCACGCGTCCGGAGCCAAACACCGCCAGCACGCGTCCGGAGCCAAACACCGCCAGCACGCGTCCGGAGCCAAACACCGCCAGGACGCGTCCGGAGCCAAACACCGCCAGGACGCGTCCGAAGCCAAACACCGCCAGGACGCGTCCGGAGCCAAACACCGCCAGGACACGTCCGGAGCCAAACACCGCCAGGACGCGTCCGGAGCCAAACACCGCCAGGACGCGTCCGGACACAAACAACAACCCGAACGCGTCCAGAGCAAAGCTGTCCGGAGACAACTACCGCCTGGACTCGTCCGAAGACAAATACCACCCAGACGCATCCAGAGACAAACGTTCAGAGACAGAGAAATGGGGGGGGGGAGATGGGAAGGGAAAGTGCCAGAAGGGTGGGTGGAGGGGGCTGCACTGTATTGGGAGGGGGTAGTGCAAGGATGGGACAGACAGACAGACAGACAGACAGACAGACAGACAGACAGACAGAGAGAGAGAGAGAGAGAGAGAGAGAGAGAGAGAGAGAGAGAGAGAGAGAGAGAGAGAGAGAGAGAGAGAGAGAGAGAGAGAGAGAGAGAGATGGGGTAGGGGAGTTAGCAAAGAGAATATGTTATGTTTTATGAACAACACACACACAAAATCACACGTGTGTGTGTATGTGTGTGTGTGTGTGTGAGTGTGTGTGTGTGGGGGTGTGTGTGTGTGTGTGTGTGTGTGTGTGTGTGTGTGTGTGTGTGTGTGTGTGTGTGTGTGTGTGTGTGTGTGTGTGTGTGTGTGTGTGTGTGTGTGTGTGTGTGTGTGTGTGTGTGTGTGTGTGTGTGTCTGCTGTTTCTCGACAATCACTGGTCCGATCTAATTGAAACTTGCCAGCTATATTGCTGGGACCTGAGTATGTGCCTTTTCAAGGTTTGATATTAATCGGACAAGTGTTTCCCAAGTTATGGCCATTTATTTACCAAACCAATGACAAGACATGTTGCTGTGGCCATTTATTTACCAAACCGATGACAAGATACATTGCTGCGGCCATTTATTTACCAAACCAATGACAAGACACGTTGCTGCGTCGGCGTGGCTGAGTAGGCCGGTGCCCGGCCGGCCGACGATGACGTCACGGGCCTTGCCGGTTACGATGGGGATCGGTGCCTCAGTTACCATGGCGTAGGAGTGGCAATGGTCAATGGCAGCGAATGTCATGGCAAGCAAGGACAGGGAGGTAAACTTGATTTTAATTTGAATTAACTCTGTGTGCACGTATCACAGCAGTTGTTATTTAATCTTCTTCTTCTTCTTCTTTCGGCTGGTCCCGTTCGGGGTCGCCACAGCGGATCATCCGTGTGATCCGCATAGTGATTTGGCACATGTTTTACGCCGGATGCCCTTCCTGACGCAACCCTGGTCGCCTCGTACGACACAGGGATATGGTACACCTATTTTAACCGGGGTATACACCGGCCCAGTACACTGGTACTCATTTCGCCGACCTCGGAAGGATGACAGGCTGAGTGAACCCCCTGGTGTATTAATTCAGTGGCTCAACGGGGATTGAACTCAGGACCTTTTGGATCCCAAGCTGCTGCCCTAACCACTGCGCCAACACCAGGCTCAGCAGTTGTTATTTAATGCAAGCGATAATTCATGGAATGCATGTGAACATTCCGTACGGGCACGCACCACTTCCGGATAGTGATGACTGACTGTATTCTAATAATTTCTCGATTTCTTACCCACATTTATAGATAAACACAATGCCCCAATCCAGTCGTCGTTTACGAGAGCGAAGAAACAGCCCTCTAGTTGTTTGAAAGTTTTTTATCTTGCCAAAACGAAGTTTTTGCAAGATATGTTAGTCAGCTTGTATGTTTTTTTTTTTGTTTGTTTGTTTGTCTAATCACGTATAAAAAATTCTGCAGAGCACAGTTATCATTGGAAATTTTTGTAACTTCGCATATCAGAGGCCTATAGAGGTCCCTTTCAGCGCATAAAATTTTGAAGGTCAAGGTCAAAGGTCAAGGTCACTTTGTTGCAAATCAGGGGAGTCGACGAAACCCTTATTTTTTGAGTAATTTTGATCGGATCGTCTTCAAACTTCATGGGAATATAGTTCATGGTCTGGCGCTCAGCTGATTAATTTTTTGGTGGCGATTGGCCTTGACCTTCATGGTTAGCGCCTAAGGTCAAACATATTTGACCCCAAGATCAAATTTTCAAATTTTAGGAACCATATCGTGTAGTACCTCAAATTGAACAACTCGATGAGTGCTTTCTAGACATGTCAAGCTTGAGACATTATGACGTCATTTGGTGGCGTTATGAGGCAAAAGCATATTTTTCATGGTTACTCTGTAGAACGATTCTCATCGGAATCTCTCGTAGGCAGATATTCCTCAATGAGTCGGTCCTGATGGATCGCAGCTCTGTTCACCTCAGTGTGACCTTAAAGAAGTCACACGTGGTCACCTTTTGGCAAGATACGGGTCAACCTGCGGGTGACATTGGTTTATTTTATTTTGGTTTTTTTTGGTTTGCAAGTACGGCCACGCACGTATGGGCACGCGAGAGTGAAGGAACGGCCTGTGCGCATGTACGGGCACGCACGTATGGCCATGCACGTACGGGCACGTGAGAGCGAAGGAACGGCCTGTGTGGTTGTTGTTTCTGGCTCACGGTTTGAAAGTTTTTTTTTTGTTTTGTTTTTTTGCATGTATGGGCATATATAAATACATATATGCATTAGGGTGGTCCAAAAAGTCGAAAAAAATAGAATGTTGCTCCACAAGCTTAAAATTATTCTAATATGATCCAATAACGTGCATAAATCTTTTTAGCTTGATCGAAGGTGATTTAGAGATCGCTCCATATGATGACTTTTAGTCTCATGACTTGAATAAATTAGGGTATGGTCAGGTACGATTACGGGTACTTCTGGATGTCTGAGGTGGAAATGGAGTGCATTTTCGAACTCTATGGGGTCGATTTACTCTAAGAAATGACTGCACCGACATTGAATTCACTACCATTTCGAAAATATGACCTAAAACAAGATTTATCATGACTGGAGTTGAGTAACTAATCCTACTCATTTCGATATTTTCTAATCTATAATAAATTTGTTGTCCGTCCAAACATTTCTTAGAGTAAATCGACCCTCACTGAGTTTGAAAATGCAGTCCATTTTCACCTAGGAAGTTCAGAAGTGTATGGATTCGCATCTCACCATACCCTAATTTAATATAATAATAACTAAATAAATAACTAACATATTTTC